>NC_132869.1:32185000-32305000 GCF_048164855.1 Canis lupus baileyi | reverse complement strand
GAGGGGATTTTATGGTCTAAAAGTTTTTGGAACACTGCATGTTATATCCACTAGATGTATCAGAGAGTCAATGCACACTAGCATATTAAGGGCTCTGAGAAAGTCTGCAGTAAATAAACACATTAATTTGATACAAATACATTTTCCAAATGTATGTGTCATTTAGAATCACCTCCCCCATTTTTATGTCTCCAGAGAACACATGTATGGAATAGTTTGGGAAATGCTAGTCTAGAGCTATTATTCCTAAACTTTCAACTCATTCTTACAGAAATGAGAATAAGGTTTGTAAAATAGACTAGGTAATCACATTTCTTACATCATAGAACCCTAGCTCAGAGACAGGCAGATTACCAAGGATGCTTGAGACATTTTCTAAAAAGTAGCCAAATAACAAAGCTACAACTTTTTAAAGATCCTTACCCAATAAATAATCCCCAAATAGGTCTAATACCAATTCTGAATATATTCCTGAGCAACCCCCGAACACAGAAAAGAAATAGTGGGGAAAAGCCCCAGAAAAGCTGACCACAGGGAAAATGGGTAAGGGATTCCTGCTTGATAAAGCCTGCTGGCTTCCAGTGTTTTGGGATATTCTAATGTCACACATCAGGGAAATTCATAAGGAGAGTTGCCAGGACCTCCAGCTGGGAACATATGGGAGGATTCCTACATTTCTATGTGCTGCCCTCAGCATCCTCAGGATACAAGACAGACTCTAAGCTTGAGGAGGAGTATCATGCTGACCTGAAAGAAAGGTATCTGTGAGAAACCAAAAAGATTTGTTTCGTTAATTAGATTTCTAATTCCCATAAACTTTGCCATACCGTGTAGATAAACTAGGATTACAATTTCCTACCCTTCTCTACACAAACCTGTGGCAGAAAGACTTGCTGTCTAGTGATTGAAATCATTTGACCTTATATCAGATGACCTTATTTGCTTGATTGACAAGAAAATAAAGGAAGGCCCCTTGCCAAAGCCCACCACTCACCTTGCCAGATGCTCCTGAGTTCCCTTTTAGAATGCAAATATACTATGTAGAAAATATATTAATAACATACTAAGTCATACTAAGCTATTAATGACTGTAAGAATCTTTAAAACTATGAAGCCTGGAGCACAGGGGTGGCTCAGCTGGTTAAGCTTCTGCCTTCAGTTCAGATCATGATCTCAGGGTCTTGTGATCAACTCCCACTTCAGGCTCCCTGCTCAAATCCCTGATTCTCCCTCTTCCTCTGCCCCTTGCCCCGGCTCATGCTCTCTACCTCAAATAAACAAAATCTTAAAAAAGAAACTATAAAGCCAATATCAATGTTTTTTGTTTTTTAGATTTTATTTATTTATTCATGAGAGACACACACAGAGAGAGGCAGAGACATAGGCAAAGGGAGAAGCAGGCTCCATGCAGGGAGCCTGATGTGGGACCTGATCTGGAGACTCCAGGATCACGCTCTGAGCCAAAGGCAGATGCTCAATCGCTGAGCCACCCAGGCATCCCGAATACCAATGTAAGGAATTTTTATAATTTTTACTTCTAGACTGAAAATAAAAAGGGAAAGGAGGAAAGCAAAAGAGATCCTGGAAAAATGGGCAAAAGACCATATAGGCATTGGCACAAGTTTGGAAAACAAAGGGCCTCCACGTGTCTATGGTCTTACCTAGTTTGGATCAGGTAATAAGAGAAGAACAAAAGACTAGGCATCAAATTTATGCCAAAAAGCTTGTGCTGTACTCATATCTATAAAGTAATCAGAGAATGGGCAGCCCAGGTAGCTCAGCGGTTTAGCGTCACCTTCAGTCCAGGGCCTGATCCTGGAGACCGGGGATCAAGTCCCACGTCTGGCTCCCTGCATGGAGCCTGCTTCTCCCTTTGCCTGTGTCTCTGCCTCTCTCTCTCTCTCTGTGTCTCTCATGAATAAATGAATAAAATCTTTTAAAAAAATAAATAAATAAAAATAAAGTAATCAGAGAAGGGCTGAGGAGACAATCCACAAGAAAATGAAAGAAAACTAGAGGGATAGTGACTACTGGTTAAAATCTATGAGGAAAGGGTAGAGAGGTAAGATAGATAGGAACAGTTTTTAGAACAGTAATAATAGGTAAATAAAAAAAAATAATAGGTAAATAAATCTGGAAAACAATTTACTAAGAAAAATGAAACTGAACAACATTTTCCTAGGCACAGTTGTTGCCTAAAGCGACTGTTCAGGGGTGCCTGGGTTGCTCAATCAGTTAAGCAACTGCCTTTGGCTCAGATCATGAGCCCTGAGTTGGGCTCCTTGCTCAGCAGGGAGCCTGCTTCTCCTCCTGCCTGTGCCTCACCTTGCTTGTGCTCCCCCTCTTTTTCTATCAAATAAATAAATAACAAATAAATAACAACAAAAAAATAATAAAGCAACTGTCCAAAGAACAAGAAAACCATACTGTTAGGTAAGACTCTTCATGCTTCAAGGATAGACTTTCTCATTTTGGATTTCTGATGGTTTGGGTCTAAACATAAGACTCTAAATTAAGCTAAAGTCCTTTGGCTCCCTCTGCTGTTCAAAAATGAACTCTAGTTATGTCAGTTTAATCTTCAGTGATCAAAATAAATAAAAAATACATACCTATATATATGTATGGTATATAGGCTCGGTCCAGGCAATAAGAATTCAAATATACTTGCCTATCATGAATTCTCTGGCCTGTACCAACTATTCCAAAATAATAACAAATCCTATCCTCCCCATCATCTAACTGAAATAATTTAAGGGATAATGGAGGGTTTCTTTACCAAAAGCAGCAAAGTTTTATGAAAGGATGAGGACTCTGTACTCATTTAGCCTGACTGGCACAACAGCTTGTCATACAGGTATGTACATGTATCAGAAACCAAAACATCACTAGTTTTTCTGTTTCTGTCCTGATATTTTCTCTCTCCAGTACCTCTCTATGAGAAGATTATCTTCACATGTCTAAATTCAGTTGCTAACATCTTACTATCTCCACAATATTCTGTGTTGAAGGATCTATGAGTCAACTATGGTGGCAAACCAACTGTGTCCAAGAGAATTATTCTTTACTCACCTGATCCTTAAACTGCTTCTGGGACAAGCAGTCAATGAGGTCCACACAGCCCAGAAGACAACCTGATGGATAGTCATTGGGAAATTCCACATCTGAATCAAAAATAACAGAAGGATCATATAAATTGCTTTTGTGACTCAAACTCACAAATTTGTTTCCAATTCTAAACAAATAACTTTCTCTATTATCTATTTGTAGACATAGAAAACAATGAAGTTTTTATTTAGTACAACTTTTTGTATTTTAGCAAAAAATTTAGTGAATGGCCGGCTTAGTCCACTATCCACATCCTAAACTATATAAAAAAATTACCTTTACACCATCAAAGTTCAAGGATCCCACTTCACTCTAAACAAACCAATTCCATCTATACTCAACTAGAATAGCCTTGAATTTGGTGATGATAATGGTTGTGGAAACAAGCTACAGGTGTGAAAAGAAAAACCAAAAAAGTGTATTAAAAAATATAAGACTGACAGAACATAGGGAGTTAAAAAAATGACAGAACACAAATTTAAAACAAGCCAGTCATATCAGTCAAAAGGAAAATGCGGGGATCCCTGGGTGGCTCAGCGGTTTAGCGCCTGCCTTCGGCCCGGGGCATGGTCCTGGAGTCCCGGGATCAAGTCCCAAGTCCCAAGTTGGGCTCCCTGCATGGAGCCTGCTCCTCCCTCTCCCTGTGTCTCTGTCTCTGTCTCTGATGAATAAATAAATAAAATCTTTAAAAAAAAAGAAAAAAGAAAAATGTGCTTTTAAGGAAACATGCACTTTTGATTCCGAAAAACTTTGGTTTCCTAAAAACTATTAAAGGTAGTTCTGTAATTATCCTCTCATATTACCTTCAAAACAACCATATAAGTTAGATAAGAGGAAGAAAAACAAGAAATCTAAGGGTCAGAAGTGGTTTTTGAATCCAAACTTGATGTGGTTGGGGAGATTCCCAAAATACACTGCTTAAGTCAACCAACTCTGACCTGTCCAAATTCCACAGTAGATGTCTATTTGGGTTACTTCCTTAAAAATTTAATTCTTATTGTGGTTGTTCTTCCCAATGTTAAGATCCTAGGTTTATAGCAGTCATTGTGTTCTCACAATTTAAGGGGAAAAAAAGAAAAGAAAAAATCTCCTCAGATGAAATTAAACCTGGCTCGGGACACCTGGGTAGCTCAGTGGTTTGGCACCTGACTTTGGCCCAGGGCGTGATCCTGGAGTCCCAGGATCGAGTCCCACACTGGGCTCCCTGCATGGAGCCTGGTTCTCTCTCTGCCTATGTCTCTGGCTCTCTCTCTCTCTCTGTGTCTCTCATGAATAAATAAATAAAATCTTAAAAAAAAAGAAAACTGGCTCAAGTCAGTTAGGTGTCCTACTCTTGATCTCAGCTCAGCTCTTGATCTCAGGATCATGAATTCAAGCCCCACACTGGGCTCTATGATGGGTGTGGAGCCTACTTTAAAAAAAATTAAAAAATTAAAACTAGTTGGTTGATCTCTGGTGTTGGGAACTGATATTTTTATTTGCACTCTTTGATGAATTGATGCTTTGAATAGCTGTCTATGATCTGCCACTAAACAAATAAACATATACATAGATGAAAGTCCCTCTCATCACCCCCCAGGAAAAAGGAAGTCATAGGAAGAAGGAAATTAAAGAAGATGAACATCAATGACAATGACTTCTCTCCATCAAATAATACTGAACGGCGAATATATGACTGTTACCTTTCCCACGAAGAACCCTGTATGTAGTCTGGAGTTCTGAGACTTCTTGAGGGGAGGGTCTTTTGGCTGTGGCTGCTATCCAGAGTCGTCCTCTATGAGGAGTATACCAGTTTCTGCCCTCCACCCTTAAAACAAATAAAAATTTAGTAAGAAGGATCTAAATTCTAATATCCTAGAGAATCTCATTTAATACAGCAAATCATCTAGTTGAACCAAGAGATCTATAGAAGATATCTCACAAAGAGGGGTATTTTGTGTGAAAAACATACAATATCCCTCACTGGAGTATGTACCCTGTTTTTGGCATTTCCTTCATCAGTACAAAGACAATTTATCTCTTTCAGGTCCTACTTTTTACTCAATCGCTGTAACTCAGAGTTGGATCTTTCACAAGCCTTCTTTCACTAGCCTAAAAGCTGTGGGACGTCTACCATCCAAATCTTACATTTTCAAGGCATCTAAGTTGTTCCTTGCTCTTCTCTGAGTCAAAGGCTAACCTTTTCTTAGAAGCTTTGCTACTTGTTCTCTAACCTAAGAGAAAAAAACTCACCAACACACAAATCTCTAAGAACAGTACTTTTATAATTATTACTTAATAGAATTTAAGGAAATGAAAATGCTTATTATCTTCACTCTTTAAATTGCAACCACATTCATTTATATTTGCTAAGTATTTTATAAAGGATTATGTTCTTTGTAGATAATTAAACAACTTGACTAGTTTGAAAGAATCTGTAAGTGGAATAACAATGCATTCAAGAGAATTTAATTACTCTCTAAGGATTACAAAAAGATGTTCCTGGGGGAGGAGGGAATGGGCAAAATGAGTGAAGGAAGAGAGGGAGATACAGGACTCCAGTTATGGAATGAGTAAGTCATGGAAATAAAAAGCAGAACATAAGGAATACAATGATTCTATAGTAGCAATATAATGGGACACATGGTAGCTATACTTGTGGGGAGCAAAGAATAATGGATAAACTTGTTCAAATCACTAACCTGTACACCTGTGTCAACTATACTCAAAAATAAGAGAAAAAGAAAAGAAAAAGGATGTTCCTCTTTTAGTCCCAACCAAATGAAATAAAGCATCTTGATAACATACCCGTATTATACTATTCTTGTAATGGGAAATAGGGACTTTCTAATATCCTTCATTTTATAATACAGATGAATTGAAAGAGTGCCAGGCACATAGCAGGTAATCAATAAATGAATAAATCATTATCTTTCATTTCTCCACACCAAATAACCTGAAGGGTTACTGGGAAAATGGTCTCACAAATGTGGCAGAACCATCCATTTTATTTCTGTGGGATTAGTGATTGTGGGCTGGATGCTGCTCATCTGTTCTTTTCAGTAACAAAATCTGAATAACACAGATCCAAAATAGGATGAGAGAAATGTAAACATTCTGATTCTCCCAGCAGAAGGCAAGCTGTTTAGTTTTCTACTTTGGAAGATGGAAAAGATAACTAAATTGCAGAAAACTGAATGAGAAAAACAGGTATCTGAAGGTCTAGCTGCCCTGGAGCAGAAGCAGATTCACATGCATTTGTTCTAAAGGCACTACACATATGAACTATAAAACAATAACAAGCCAAAGCAAGAAGGCCTGACCTTCAAGAGGGGAGAAAAATAGTAACAGTAACAGACCTTAATGAAGAAAGGAAATCACAGCTAATGATGATGACACCAAAGTAGAAATGATTGATCCCAAATGCCAATAAAAATTTTTTTCAGAAGAAAAATGAATGAAGTTTACACAGTGAGAGTGGGAAAAACACTCTGAAAACTTGAACTCTAGTTCTATCTCTGCTACAAACTAGCTTTGTAATTCAGAGAAAGCTATTTTATCTTTACTTACCTAAGAGTGCTCATTGTGCAAGACTGTAATAACATTGGCCTGATATATTTCATGGTTATTACTTTTAAAACTGAAAAAAATCTATTTAAATATAAGGTATTATTACTGTTATGAGTTAGGACACTGCCTAGGCATAGTAAGTTCCTTTTTCCTTTTTTTTTTTTTAAGATTTTATTTGAGAGAGAGAGAGAGACAAGAAGGGGGAGTGGCAGAGGCAGAAGTGCTTAGCAGGGAGCCTAACATGTAGCTCCTGGGATCATGACCTAAGCCTAAGGTAGACAGTTAACCAACTGAGCCACCCAAGTGCCCCAGGCATAGTAAATTCTAATAGACAAAATAGAAAGGAAAAAAAAAAAAGCTATCTGCACCCTCACATTCACTGCAGCATTATTTACAATAGCCAAGACATGGAAACAATCAAATGTTCACTGATGGATGAATGGAAAAGGAAAATGTGGTACATATGCTCAATGTAACATTATTTAGTCATAAAAAGGAAATTCAGTCATTTAATTTTCAACACAGATAGAACTTGAGGGCATTGTGCTAAATCAGACAGAAAAAGACAAATACTGTATGATCTCACTTATATGTGGAATCAAAAAAAAAAAAAAAAAAAAACCAAACTCATAGATACAGAGAACAAATTGGTAGTTGCCAGAGGTAAATGGGTAAATGGGTGAAGATAGTCAAAACTTTCAGTTATAAGATAATTAAGTCCTAGGGAAGTAATGTACAGCTGGTGACTATAGTTAACAATATTGTATTGTACATTTAAAAGCTGCTAAGAGGATAACCTGGGTGGCTACCTTAAGGGTTTGGCACTGCCTTTGGTCTGGGGCGTGATCCTGGAGTCCCGGGATCAGGTCCTATGTTGGGCTCCCTGCATGGAGCCTGCTTCTCCCTCTGCCTGTGCCTCTGCCTCTCTCTCTGTCTGTGTCTCTCATGAATAAATTTAAAAAAAAAAATAAAGTTTAAATAAATAAATAAAAGCTGCTAAAAAAGGAGATCTTAAAAGTTCTCATGACAAGAAACAAAAAATTTCTAACTATGTGAGGTAATAGGTATTAACTTATTGAGAAATCATTTAAAAAATATATACATATATATCAAACCATTATGTTGTATACTTTAAACTAATACAGGGGATCCCTGGGTGGCGCAGCGGTTTCGCGCCTGCCTTTGGCCCAGGGCGCGATCCTGGAGACCCAGGATCGAATTCCACGTCGGGCTCCCGGTGCATGGAGCCTGCTTCTCCCTCTGCCTGTGTCTCTGCCTCTCTCTCTCTCTCTCTGTGACTATCATAAATAAATAAAAATTAAAAATAAATAAATAAACTAATACGCCTTTTTTTTAAGATTTTATTACTTTTTTTAAGATTTTATTTATTTATTCATGAGAGACAGAGAGAGAGAGAGAGAGGCAGAGACCACTTTTCTTTTCTTCTTTCTATGACTAGGATCCTTAGTTTTTCTAACCTCAGTTTTTTTTAAAGCTATTCAGTAAAAACACCACTACCAAATCAATACATGATTATATTGCTTAAAGTTCTATGTGGTGAAGAATATTATAAATCATCACCAGATTAAAGAAAACGAATTCTAATCTGTATATTTTTTTTTAAGAGAAAGAAACAGAGAGGTGGGGTAAGTAGGATAGAGAGGAGAGGGAAAGAGAATCTTTAGCAGGCTTCATGCCCATTGCAGAGCCCAACTTGGGGATCGACCTCAACCCTGAGATCATGACCTCAGCCAAAATCAAGAGTTGGAGGCTTAATCAACTGAGCCACCCAGGCACCTCCCCAATCCATAATTTTAAATCAAGCTTATACCACTGTAGAATCTTCCACTGCGAAGATTCATTTCCACCTTACCTTTTGATCCCTCTGACAAGCAGAGAAGCCCAGGGCTGATGCATAGAGAGGCACCAGCCACCATCAAAGCCTTCCTGAAATTCTTGGTCCTGGATTCGCAACTGGTGCCGATAGGAGTTGAATTCTAGTTCTGATCCCGCTGAATGGAAAGTCTTCTTCTGTGAGGCTGCACCTGTCTGGTCTATCCACTACAGAAAAAAACAAACAAACATACAGTTCTGTCTGACAAGGAAAGAACCTGGGATAGATATGCAAAATGAGATGAATGCTAATAATGAAAAAATCACGTTGGGCACATTTTCTTAAAGTTTATTCCATCTTTGAAACAAGGCCAAAAAAGCTAATAGGTAAAAGTTCAGTTGGAGTTGTAGATATGAAAACAAAGGTCCCATCTTAAAAGATAATTAGAATTTTGAAATCTCCATAGCTTCTTAATTCCAGCAACAACACAACTAGTAGACAAAGTACAACATCTGTAACTATTTCTACTTTATACTTATTAATGATCCCTGTCGGATTGGGCAATTTCCAAACATTAATTCCATCAAACAAAGGTTCAACATTTTGGTCCACACACTTTTCATGTGTTTAGGGGCAGTGTCGCATGCTGGCATCATGATAAGGCCAAACAGATACCATCACAGGCAGCAGTTCTATTGGATGCGTGACATATTCTCTTGCCCTGAAATGAATAATCTGGTCCTTAAAAAGACAGGACAGAGCACTACTGAAACAGGGCTCCCATCACATAAAGAGAAAAGTAGAAGACAGAGATAATAGAGGAAACTGGCAGTAGTTCTGTCACAGACTGACAAAGGTTAAGGTTTCTTGAGAACAAGAAGACTGAATGCTCCAAAAACAAAAACAAAACAAAAACAAAAACAAAAGGCTTAAAAAAAAAAAAAGGCTTAATTAAGATGATGAAGTTTGGAGTCAGTTGTATTAATTACTGACTTACTTGTTAATTTATAGGAGAAAAAAAATCAACTAGAGTGGTAGTTTAGAGACTCTAAGCAATCATTTAACCTCTAACAGTTTCAGTTTTCTCAACTATAAAATGAGAGGGTTGGACTAAATTAATCTCTAAGAATCCTTCTGTAATAAAAAATTTATGGTTCTAATCAACTGCATCATATCTTAAAAAATATATTTATTGAGTATTTGACTATGTGAAAAGCATATAAAATACAAAAAAAATACATTTCTTTCTTTCAAGGAATTTATAATCCCAGGAGAAGACAAACACATAAATAGCTATCTAAAACATAAAGCAGGGGGGATCCCTGGATGGCTCAGAGGTTTAGCGCCTGCCTTTGGCCCAGGGTGCAATCCTGGAGTCCCAGGATCGAGTCCCACGTCAGGCTCCCGGCATGGAGCCTACTTCTCCCTCCTCCTGTGTCTCTGCCTCTCTCTCTGTCTATGTCTATCATAAATAAATAAATAAATAAATAAATAAATAAATAAATAAATAAATAAATAAATAAATAAATAAATAAATAAATCTTAAAAAAAAATAAAACATAAAGCAGAATACATTAAACACTACACAGGTATAGAAGTCCTTAACTTGGGCAGCCCCGGTGGCGCAGCGGTTTAGCGCCGCCTGCAGCCTGGGGTGTGATCCTGGAGACCCAGGATCGAGTCCCACATCGGGCTCCCTGCATGGAGCCTGCTTCTCCCTCTGCCTATGTCTCTGCCTCTCTGTCTGCCTCTCTCTCTCTCTCTGCCTCTGAATAAATTAAAAAAAAAAAAAAGTCCTTAATTCAAATACAGAGGAGAAATAAGTGATTTCATAAATGTTTTGGTATTTGAACAATTCTGAGGTACATATTCTGTTTTCTTTACTATAGTTCCAGTTTATATTATCTGTTTCTATATTCCCAGAGCCACTTTCCTAAATTAATCTCTTATCTTTCAATAATATTATTATAAAGCCTACTAACTGGTCTCTTCATCTACATTTTTAGCCTTTAAATAACTATCTGCTGCCCTACTAGTGTTACAACACTAAATTGGGCCCTCATCATCTCCCCACTGTACTACTGCAATAACCTTCTCAGGAATTTACTTGCTTCTAGTCTTACTCCCTTCTCCAACATGTTTTCTATACAGGCATAAAGTCAAGTGAATCTTCTGCTAAAATTCTCCAAGGACTTCTCTTCACCTGCTCTGGAATAAAACCAGACTCCTTAGCCTGAGACTTAAAGCCTTTCATGGCAAGATGTGGCTTACTGTACTCAGCTGAGTACCATCCCCTCTAAAATTTATGTCTACCCATGACATGTGAAAGTGACCTTATTTGGAAATAGTCTTTGCAGATGTCATCAGATTATGATAAGGTCATGCTAGGTGGACCCCAAGTCCAGTGACTGGTCATGCTAGGTGGACCCCAAGTCCAGTGACTTCCTCTTATAAAAGTGAAGAATATCTAGAGACAAAAACATACAGGGAAGAAGACCATGTGAAAATGGAGGTAGACATCATAATGATGCAGCTACAAATCAAGGGATGCCTGGAGCCACCAAAAGCTCAAAGAGGCAAAGAAGTATTCTCCCGTAGAGCCTTCAGAGGGAGTGTGGCCCTGCCAATATCTTGATTTTGGTTTTATGGAACTGTGAAAGAATTATTTCTTTTGTCTTAACACAACCAACTAATTGTGATACTTTGTTATGGCTGCCTTGGGAAACTAATATACCTACCAGTCCATCTTAACTTTTTTTTCATCTCAACGTCTAACAAAACTTATTTACTTCTGGTTCTACCAAACCTACAACACTCCTAAGCTGTTGAGCCTTTGTACATCTTGTACCTTTACCTAGAATTCCCTCCTTAGATTTGTCTCATTGGAAATTATTATTCATCCTTTAAATCTTCTCTCAAACACTATTTCTTTGGTGACTCCTCTAGTGCATTTATGAACTGTTTTCTGAAGTCCTACTCTATGCACAACATGTGTCTATCATTGCAATTATCTCTTTTTAAATTGAAGTATAATTAACATATAGTGTTATATGCAACTATCTTAAGGAATTGAAATTACTTGTACTCAAACATGTCTTCTCATTAAATTTGAAGTCCTTAAGGATAGGACCTGGACCTTTACAACTTTTAATTGCCTAGCACCTAGCAAAGAGCCTGGCATGCATACAGTGCTGAATAAGTATCTCCAGTTAGGCTGTCTAAAGCACTGCTCTGATTGCATCTCTTTCCATAATAACCTTTGATGGCTCACATTTACTTACAAAACAAAAATGTGAAAACTTGCTGAACATTTAATTCTTTAGTGATTAGGCTGTTTCTTAGGATAATCCCTTTGATAAGTATTATCTAAGCAGTCTAAATTCCTTTTTCCATAAATATACAGGCCATACTTACATGTACCCATTCTTTATTCTTACAGTTCATTCTGCTTGGAATGTTTTTTTTCCCACCATCCCCAAACATCCATTTTCTTGAATACTTACTTTTAATGAATATAGCTTCCCTAGAAAAGCCTCTCTTATTCTCCTCAACTAGAAGCAGCATTTCTTTCTTCTGGGTTTCCACCATACCTTATTTATATCTTTATTAGTATTAGGGCTGCTTATGTAATCTTTTCCCCTGCTAGTGTAGTAGTTGTTTGATGATAGAAGTAGTATACAGTTTATCACTTACTACTATGCTTGCATATAGTAGATACTCAATGTACAATGGAGAAATGAATGACAAGAGTTAATGTATCAATTTAAAATACCATTCTCTGGGACTACCCATATTCTATAAAAGACCATTAGCAAAAAGACCATGGGATTGTCTAATATGGGACTACCCATATTCTATAAAAGACCATTAGCAAAAAGACCATGGGATTGTCTAAATTTCTTACTTAAAAAAAAAAAAAAAAAAAAAAAAAACCCTCTCAGGAAAAGAAGATAATACAGGTCAACTTGTTAGAAGTGCTGCAAAAATTGGAAAAATAACTGGGACCAGAAAATAAGGTTGGTGGTTGTGTTGAAACAGCAGATTGGTATCTAAAGCCTGTGAAACAGGCACACTTGAAAGGATAAGGATCTGGGCCCAAACTCCTCTCATTACCAGTTAGAGCAAAGGTCCACTAACCTGGGGAGGGGACTGGTACAGGTTGGGATTCACCAGAACTCCCAAAGGCTCGTCAGAAGATCTATCCAGTTTGGTCAGTGGTTGGTTCAAGGTTCCATTGGCAATTGCCTGTATTGTCTCATCTAGTCTGTGATAACAAATCAAAGGATGGAATAACTGGTAATGTTCTATGCTCAGAATATCCTTACTTACCATAACATAAAATATTTCAACAGTAATAAAATTTGAAATTCAAAGAAGGGTCCATGGATGACCTTCCCTACTCCACACCACCAACTTCCTTCTCTTCACTCCAAGAACCCTAAGGGATATGAGTTAGTAAAAGTTCCAGAACACTAAGAAAATAAGTAGGGCATACTACAATCATCCATCTGTTTAACAAGATTACTAAAAATGCCAAGATAAGAAAACTTGCCTAGAAATAGTCTGACCCACAGAAGAGTATTCTGTAGCAGCCTATTTACTCAACACATTCAGTACTCTGCCCACTCAGGAGTCTCCTTCTACTCCTCCTTGCTGTCCTGGATTCTATCCTTGCTTCAAGGCCCAGAAATTCTAATGAGGCCCTCTATTGGTCCAGCACAAAAGTGCTTACACCTTTCTCTGGAGTCCTATAACATCTACTATTTAAAAAGTCATTAAATATAGCCCATGTCATCCTGTGCCTAAAGTGTTTGTTATTTATTTTGGCTCTAAACTCACAAAAGAATGTAATGATTATTCATTTAAAGACTACAGAACTAATCCCACTGGTTGGTAAGAGCTCACAGGTCTTGCAGGAACCGTATCTTATTCTATATTACTTGCTGCTGTACTCCAAGTCCCTGCCAGATGCTTGACAAATGTCTGTGGATAATGGTAATTGTGAGGCACAACATAATGAAAAGCATTTACCAGTAGGAAAGGCCATTTAAATATAATTTAATTGAACAGAATTAAAGAGAGATTTGTTAGAAACGTCTTACATGCAAGGTGACTTAAAAGTGTGGAGGAGGGGCACCTCGGTGGCTCAGTCGTTTAAGCATCAGACTCTTAACCCCAGCTCAGGTTTTGGTCTCAGAGTCATGAGCTCAAGCCCTGCAATAAGCCCAATGTGGAGCTTAAGAAAAAAAAGGTGTGGAGGACATGGTCTTGCCTTCAAGAAGCTCTGACTCCAAATGGCAGGTTTAAGACAGCTATGAAGATGATGAACAAAACATGGAAAGACGTAGCTATTACTATGATATAGTTGTTGTATCAAGTAGGTAGGTATTTCAAAGGCAAAGACTGGGGGAAAGATTTCCAAACCAAGGAAACAGCAGAAACGCAGGTATGAAGCTAAAGAAAAAAGAAAAAAAATAACAAGAATTTTTGAGGGAATAGGTGAGTCTAAATAAAATGGAGGGATGGATAGTGGGATCTGAAGGAAGGAAACAGATTTGAGACATAACTAATGGGAAGTGTATCTACAACTCTAGAATCTATAAAAGAAGTAATACAAATAGCTAACCAATACATTTTTAAAATATTCAGAATTACTAGCATATAACCAAAGCAAAAAAATGTGAATAAAAATTTTGATGAAATAAATACCATTTTTCATGTGTCAGATGGGCAATTTTTTTTTTTTTTAATGTTGAAAGAGAGTTGAAGAAACTAGCATTCTGCTACCTGGTTATAGCTCACAAGTCAAAAAATATGCATAATTTAAGATACAATTTGAGATACTGTTCAATTTCACTTCTAAAAGGCTATACCGGGTAGCCCAGGTGGTTCAGCAGTTTAGCGCCACCTTCAGCCCAGGGCGTGATCCTGGAGACCTGGGATTGAGTCCCACATCGGGCTCCCTGCATGGAGCCTGCTTCTCTCTCTGCCTCTCTCTCTCTCTCATGAATAGATAAATAAAAATCTTTAAATAAAATAAAAAATAAAAAATAAATAAAAATAAAAGGCTATACCATTTGTTATTGAACATAAAAATAAAGTTATTATAATAAAGGCAATTTATAACTGGAAAATAAAAATTGATGGGGATAAATGAAAAATTCCATCACCCAAAAATAATTTTTTTTCTTTATATCTATGTATCAAGTATGTACTAGGTAAGAACTAACAATTATTTTGAAGTTAATGGTAGAATTTTTTTTATGGAGAGAATATCCTCTGTTTCGGAAAATTCTATGATGGATTTGCCAGATCTGAAAGAGAAGACCAAGGATTGGACTTTGTGGAAAGCATTACTACGCTTACAAATATCTGGTTGTGTGTATTTGAGGAGGGGCTGGGAGGAAGACAGAGAGAAAGAGGGGGTGAGGGAGAGAAAGAGAGAGAGAGAGAGAGAGAGAGAGATCCATGCCATTTGCAAAACAGAAAGCAGTGAGATCCTGTGCTTTCTTTTCAGTGCTATGCTGGCACCAATACCCTATCTCTGAACTCTATGTTCAGTGACTTCATGTTGGAAATGTGAAATTGGCCATGATGGAAATTTTTTCATTAAACTTTTAAAAATTATTTATTTGTTTTTTAAGATTCTATTTATTTATTCATGAGAGACAGAGAGAGAGAGAGAGAGAGAGAGAGAGAGAGAGAGGCAGAGACATTGGCAGAGAGAGAAGCAGGCTCCATGCAGGGATCCCGATGCAGAACTCAATCCCAGATCTCCAGGATCACGCCCTGGGCCGAAGGCAGGAGCCAAACCGCTGAGCCACCCAGGTGTCCCTAAACTTTATTTTTTAGCGCAGTTTTAAGTTCATAGCAAAACTGAACAGAAGGTTCACACATTTCTTATATATTCCTTGTCCCTCATACATCTATAGCTTCCTCCATTATCAACCATTCCTCACTTGAGTGCTACATTTATAAAAATTAATCAACCTACATTGATGCATCATAATCACCCCAAATCCATACTTTTGGATTACTTTGCTTTGAGGCTGTACCATTTTACTAGTCCCATCCACAGTAAAAGAGCATATCCATTTTCCTATACTCATAGATTATGCGATATTTTATATACACATTTTTTTTACTTCAGCCAATTTAATGATACACTATGTTTTAAAATTTGCATTTCCCTTATAACTAGTTGAGCATTTTAAAAAAACACCTATAGGCTATTTGTATTTCCTCACCTATAAATTGTCCTTAGGCTTTGCTCATTTTTCTACGGGATTATTTTGTATGTATCTTTCAATTTGCAGGACATCTTTATATACTATAGATAACCCTTTTTGACTTAAAAACATTTATAGTATTCTCTCAGTTTGGTAGTGTTTTTTTTACTTTATTTAAAATATCTTGCCTTTTTGATTTCTGGGTTTTGTATCTTGCTTAGAAAGAGCTTTTTTACACCAAGACTATATACCTATATTCCCCTTCATTTCTTTATTTCTTTCTGATTCTTTTGTCTCTTTTACATTTGACTATTTAGTCAAACTTATTATCAGAGTATGGTTTGAAGTAGAGATATAATGTAGCTTTTTCCAACATGGCATCCAATCATCCCATCATATATTTAACATTTTCCTTATTACTTAGAAATGCTACCTGTTTCAGGGGCGCCTGGGTGGCTCAGTTAGTTAAGTGTCTGACTCTTGATTTTGGCTTAGGTCATGATCTCAGGGGCTTGGGATCAAGCACTGTGTCAGATATCTCCCTCAGTGGGGAGTCTACTTGAGAGTCTCTCCCTCCCTTTTCCTTTCCCTCTGCCCCTCCACCTGCTTGCACGCTCTCTCTCTCTGAAATAAATATTTTTAAAGAAGAGAGAAATGCTACCTGTTTCAATTACTAATTTACACATGTGTAGACACAAGTATACACAGTGCAGATTTGTTTCTAGATTCCTTTACTTTTCATTGATCTTTCCCCAGGCCCAAACTGTACCTCAATGCTTCATTTTTGTGAGAGAGAGAGAGAGAATGAGCACAACCCATGGGGAAGAGTAGAGGGAGAAGCAGGCTCCCTGCTGAGCAGGGAGTCTAATACAGGACTCAATCCTAGAACCCTGGGATTGTGACCTGAGCCAAAGGAAGATGCTTAACCAACTGAGCCACCCAAGCAGCCTGTACCTCATGGTTTTAAAAAGGTTGTTTTCTTTGTTTTGCTTTGTTTTGTTTTATCAAACTACAGGAAATATCTAGAAGACAAGTTCCCCTTACTGTGCATTTTCAAAATTTTCTTAGCTACTCTTATACATTTCTATTCCAAATGAATATATTATTTTTTAAATCAATAAAAATAATAGATCCATGACAGGGGGCAAATCCTTTACAGTCAAACTTCTCCCTTCCAAAACCTTTCTGGTGCTGCCCACTTACTTGCTATGATACTCTGCTAGTGGATTTTCATCTTCCACAATCTTTCTGCCTGCGAAATCAATGGTGATTTTCTTAGAGAGCCGAGACATATGTCGAAATTCTCTCAGCTCCTCTTCTCGCTTTTGCAGGGTCTCCCGCTCAATTTTAGACAACCACTGGTTAGAATCACTGGCAAAGTAATCTGCCTCATCATCAATGACTTGGGTCCTTCGAATGCTAAGGAGGAAAAAAAAGAACACATGTCAACTGGGTCAAGAGGGACTTGCTATCCTGAAGATTATTACCTCAAATAGAGATGCCCAAAAAAGTTGCAAAATCAGGTCAAGCTCTGCTTGGTTCCCAGCTTCTGCATGTATCTTATCCCAACTGCAGGCTCAGCTCAGCTCCTAAAATTAATCTCACTCTTAGGCAGAAAAAAAACACAGCATCATAACCCACTGTCCTTTTTTTTTTTTTTTTTTACTAGTCCGGCCATAACTGGGCTTCCACCTGGTTTTGCTGCATCTGAGTTCATGTCTTGGCAGCTTACTCAATATCCTAGGCCCTTTATAATTGGGGCCTGGTCTATTCTTGCTATGCCCAATTGCTGCCCTTTCCCTTAGAAATTGAGTTCTATCCGGGAATGACTTACTCTTAGAACATCCTACTACTGTACTACTGTAAGTCAGTCTCTGCTCCCTTCCCCCCAAACTTATCTCTAGTCTCTCACTAAAACACTGGGTCAAATTACAAGGTAGGACAATCTAGGCCTATTTCTAAGACCATACCAAAGAAGAAACTGAGAACTAGAAGGAATTTTGATGATCCAACTCTCCTGTTCTGTAGATAATAGAACCTGGGGTTCACAGATGTTAAGTGACTGCTCCAAAGGTACAAATCCAGTCACAACTGAATTTGTGCATAATTACAAATCAGTGATACACACAAGTACAAGGAAATACTGAAATCAGATTTAAATACTGATTTCAATTTTTCAGGACACAGCTAGAATTTTTTTTTTTTTTTCACAGCTAGAATTATGCAAGTTTTAAAGTAGTCTGAGAGTGGAAATTTCAGAGAGCTCAGGAGAAAATTGATCCTCTATGTGAACCTAAATAATGAAACTGGTACCTTGGAACACATAAGAAAAGGGGGCAATATCAGCAGGGAGAGACCCCCTTCTGGTTTCCATTTACCAAGGAATATACTCTACTGCCAATTCTATTTCTAATGATAAAGTTTTATTAGGGAGGGACAGAAATGATATTTAAAGGGTTAAGAGTGAATATGAGTTCCAAACCTTGTGATGGGCTTACTTAAGAAAGAGCTTTCAAAGTTCTATCTCAGATTCATAGCAAACAGTTTAGTAGAAAGTGTATCTAACCAAAGGATTATAAATGCCAGGAACAGACTCCTAGATCAGTTACAATAAATAAGAGATTCAGGGTTCTCCAAGGACCCTCACAGATTCTCAGCTTTTTGAGAAATGAGTATATAAATCCTATTTAAACATTTTTTACCACTAACTGGCTCTCAAATACATATTTTATCCAAAAGAAAAAGGTGAAAGAAATAAAAAAATAGAATTAACAAATCAATGAAACTGTCTCCTAAACAGAATTCAATGGGCTAAATGATAAAAATGTAGGGGTATAAAAGCCAATTTAGGGACATTTTAATATATTGATCATTAAATCAGAAAACAAATTTAGTGTCAAAGGGAAGGAAGGGTAAATCATGCCTTCTCATGAGAAGCCACTACCTACTTTCTCCCAGATGCCATTCCTTACAGATTCCCCAGAGCCCAGCACAGCAGCCTACACACAGTAGGCACCCTGACATATGCTGACTGATGGAATGAATGGCTCCAAGCGGGACAACCGGGGAATTCTGTTAAACCAAATCAACTTTCGGGGAGAATACTAGAATCTGCCAAACATTGAAAAATGTTGTAGGGTAAGATCCCGTTGCTGGCTTGATGGGAGCCTACCTTATTCAAACATGAATTAAAAGACAAGATGTAGGCCTCATATGCAGTGGAGCTCTTGTTTTGCTGTGAATCTTTCATACTCCACCCTAAAAACATATCAATGGCCAGAATTTGTAAATCAGTCTATTTCTTAGCATTTGTTATTCCAACTACATCATACCTAGTTCTGTCAAATTCTAACAGTTTGTCTTTATGCTTAATAGCCTTCTCCAGACCAGACTTAATTCGCAATTCTTGATGAGGAAGAAGGTCCTTGGTAGAGATGTCCACTTTTCCAGAATTCTCCGTCCCTGAAATTCAATAAGGAAACCAAATGGCGTCAGCCTATAATATAAATTAGTTGTATCACTGGACAGCAAAGAACAAAATATCAGAAGCTCTGGCTCTACACCAGATGGCTGACAGCCTTCACTTCAATAAAAAATAAATATACAAGTCAAGCTTTACTTATCAAGCATGGCTTGACACAGCATCGGTTCTCAGTATACATTAGGATCTATTTCTTCCCATATGGAAATTTTTTTTTAAAGATTATTATTTATTTATTCATGAGAGACACAGAGAGAGAGGTAGAGACATAGACAGAGGGAGAAGCAGACTCCCTGTGGGAAGCCTGATGTGGGACTCGATCTAGAGGATTCTGGGATCACACCCTGAGATGCTCAACTGCTAAGCCACCCAGGCATTCCCAGTATGAAAATTTAGATCACTAAGGGTGCCAAATGTTCAACAATATAAAAATGTGTTATAAACGAACAGCTTTATTGGATAGGGCTGACTATGACCTTTATTTTTTATTTTTTTAGATTTTTTTAACTTATTTATTCATGATAGACACACACACACACAGAGAGGCAGAGACACAGGCAGAGGGAGAAGCAGGCATCATACAAAGAGCCTGACGTGGGACTCAATCCAGGGTCTCCAGGATCACGCTCTGGGCCGCAGGCGGCGCCAAACCGCTGCGCCACTGGGGCTGCCCTATGACCTTTATTTTTATTTATTTATTCATGAGAGACAGACAGAGAGAGAGAGAGAGAGAGAGAGGCAGAGACAAAGGCAGAGGGAGAAGCAGGCTCCACGCAGGGAGCCTGAAGCAGGACTTGATACTGGGACTCCAGGACCACACCCTGAGCCGAAGCCAGCGCCAAATCGCTGGGGACCCCTGGGCTGCCCTATGACCTTTATTTATTATTTATATTTTATTTTTTAAAAGAGTTTATTCATTTATTTATGAGAAAGAGAGAGAGAGAGAGAGGCAGAGACACAGGCAGAGGGAGAAGCAGGGTCCATGCAAGGAGCCTGACGTGAGCTGGATCCCAGGTCTCCAGGATCACGCCCTGGATCAAAGGCGGCACCACCGAGCTACCCGGGCTGCCCTGACTATGACCTTTATTTATTTATTTTTTTTAATTTTTTATTTATTTATGATAGTCACAGAGAGAGAGAGAGGCACAGAGACGCAGGCAGAGGGAGAAGCAGGCTCCATGCACCGGGAGCCCGATGTGGGATTTGATCCTGGATCACCAGGATCGCGCCTTGGGCCAAAGGCAGACGCCAAACCGCTGCGCCACCCAGGGATCCCTGACTATGACCTTTAAACATACTTTCACGGGCAGCCCGGGTGGCTCAGTGGTTTAGTGCTGCCTTCGGCCCAGGGTGTGATCTGGAGACCCGGGATCGAGTCCCACGAGTCCCATGTCAGGATCCCGAGTCCCACGAGTCCCATGTCAGGATCCCTGCATGGAGCCTGCTTCTCCCTCTGCCTGTGTCTCTGCCTCTCTCTCTCTCTGTGTCTCTCATGAATAAATAAATAAAATCTTTAAATAAATAAATAAATAAACAAACAAACAAATGTACTTTCACACAGCAAAACTAGAAACTAAATAAATAGAAAAATAAATAAATAATGGTGAAAAAAGTTTATATTATCTTCACAGAAAAGAAAACTGAAGTTCAGAGACAATAATAAACTTACTGAGTTACTCAGGTATAAAATAGAAGGTGGAAACAAGATTTAAACTTCAGTCTAACTCTGGGAAGCCCGGGTGGTTCAGCAGTTGAGCATCTGCCTTCCGCTCAGGGCGTGATCCCAGGGTCCCAGGATCGAGTCCCACATTGGGCTCCCTGCAAGGAGCCTGCTTCTCCCTCTATGTCTCTGCCTCTCTCTCTGTGTGTCTCTATGAATAAATAAATAAAATCTTAAAAAAAAAAAAAAAAGACCTAAGATGAGTTAGGAAAATGAGGCTATAATGAAGGCTGACCTTCAAAGTCCTGTCAAAACTCTCTTTTAAGATTAGAGAGAGACAGAGATTCTTGTGTTCTGAATGTAAGAAAAACACTTAGTGGTTTTTTTTTTTTTTAAGATTTTATTTATTCATGAGACACAGAGAGAGAGAGGCAAAGACACAGGCAGAGGGAGAAGCAGACTTCCTGCAGGAGACCAAAGGGGGACTCGATTCCAGGACCCCAGGATCACAACCTGAGCCAAAGGCAGATGCTCAACCACTGAGCCACCCAGGTGCCCCAACAAAGATCACTCGAACTAAAGATAGAAAAAGATTCCTTCTAGACTCTCATAAACCTGATGGAGTCCCTGTATTTAAAAAGCCTCAGAGCCTTTTGTGTTTCCCTTCCCCTCCCCCAAACCCATGCTCCAAAGGCTCCTGGGTAGCACTCGTCCAATCCACCCTGTATACTGTCACGTGACACTTAGAAGTATCTTTTCTTATAACAATGACCTTAAAGAAATCCTAAGTGAAAAGATATGCAGACATGTTCAATCTCTTCAATAAAAAATTTAAGTATAAAGACAAAAATATTTGAAATGTCAAAACTCAGTAGTGACAGATTTTAGTCACTGCACTATTGTAGATTGGTACATTTTGGTAAATACAGCAAATACATTCTAAGTGTCAAAAATTATCACAAAGACAAATACCATATGATTTCACTTATATGTGGAATCTAAAAACAAAACAAGCAAACAAACAAACAAAAGCAGAAAAAGACCCATAAATACTGAGAACTGGTGGTTGCCAGAGGGGAGGAGGATGGAGAGGTGGGCAAAAAGGATGAAGGGGAGTGGGAGGTACTGGCTTCCAGTTATGGAATGACTAAGTCACAGGGATAAAAGATACAGCATAGGGAATACAAGCAATAGTATTTTAATAACATCATACGGTGACATATAGTAGTAATTATACTTGTGAGCACCTCACAACATACAAAACCGTCAATCACTATCTTGTACACTTGAAACTAATATGACAATTTGTGTCAATTATACTTCAATTTTTAAAAATCATATTCTTAAAAAATTTAAAAATTAAATAAAACTTTTGTTTTTTGTTTTTTAAAGATTTTATTTATTTATTCATGAGAAACACACACACACAGAGGCAGAGACACAGGCAGAGGGAGAAGCAGGCTCCATGCATGGAGCCCAATGTGGACTCCATCCTGGGACTCTAGGATCATGCCCTGGGCCAAAGGCAGGTGCTCAACCACTGAGCCACCCAGGCGTCCCACTTTTTGTTTTTGTTTTTAAAGATTTTATTTATTTATTCATGAGGGATATACGGAGAGAGGCAGAGACATAGGCAGAGGGACAACTGGGCTCCCGGTGTAGAGCCCAATGTGGGACTTGATCCCTAGACCCCAGGATCATGACCTGACCTGAAAGCAGATGCTCAACCACTGAGCCACCCAGGCATCCCTGTTATGTGGTTTTAATAACTTTAAAAAAAAATACGATTGTAGAATAAATGCGTGAATAAATTGCATATTGCATACCAGGATACAAGAAAGCAACAATTACAGTTAGAACAAAATCAGAAGATTACTGCCTACCTGACATCAGTTTCTTCAACAGTTTCTGGCTCTTGTTTGAATCACGTTGTAAAATATCCTGTTCTTCACGAGTACATACCTATAAAGTAATAAGAGCAGGATACATGATCCAATAGTTACATTAATTTTGTTGGCCTGATATACCTAAAATGTAACCTCAAATTATACATTAGATATGGCAATAAAATAATGAAATTGTTGGTGCTTTTTTTATCCAAACACACACACCAAAAATACACGTATCCAAATGAGTTTCCTTAGTCTCTTTCCAACTCCCCCCCGCCCCCACTTTTTGGGAAGATTTTACTTATTTATTCATTAGAGACACAGAAAGAGAAAGGCAGAGACACAGGCAGAGGGAGAAGCAGGCTCCATGCAGGGAGCCCGATTGTGGGACTCAATCCCGGGACTCCAGGATCACACGCTGAGCCAAAGGCAGACGCCCAACCACTGAGCAACCCAGGCGTCCCTCCCCCTTCTTTTATAAATCATAGAAAAAACTGATCTCACTGGAAGTGTCCCTGAATGACTTCTTAAAAAAGAAAAAAAAAATCTAACCTACCTCCAAATGACAATGATTTGCCATCATTTAGAATATTGAAAAAAATATACTTTTTTTAAAAAGCCTTCCAGTTCTAATTATGAAATGTAAGTCTTATAGAAGAAATTATAAGATGTCTTATTAAAAAGAATCAGAAAAAGCAAATTACAGTGCCACCAGTGAAAACTAGTCTAATTTTTTTATCTATACATATTTCATTTCTTTGTCTTCAAATATTACCTATTTATAAAATAATGAATACATGAAGCAAAGAAAAAGTTCTGTTTATTATAAAATCACTGCAGTTGTAAGAATGGAGGCATAAAAGGAATTATTTAAAAACAATTTCATACTGAGTTTATAAAACTGCAAGACTTCAAGGCCAATGTTTTTTATATTACTCTGTGTCTTGAACTGAAGGACGCATAGGATCTAGTGGAAAATATTGAAGTTGCCTAGAAGTTCCCTCAGTGGCATACAAAGTTCCTGCCAGTAGCTATAGGGAATTTCTCTAGAGAAAGCCCCATATCAGAGGACATTTATTGCCATTTTATGAAATTTTGGTTTTGTTTTATGAATATTTATTTTTTATGGTGGACACTTCATTTTTCAGGTCATCCGCCATCCAGGTTATTTTTTGAGTGTACTGAATAATTAAAGGACCTATCAGAGAAGGGAACATAAAGCAATATAAAATGGATGCCTTCATCAACACCAATGCCATTGCTTCTGCCAGCCCACTAAATGGCAAAACAAGTTTTCCAGACAACTCATTAGGGTGTTTATAAGATAGTCATTACTACCACACTCTTGAGGTCATTCTCTCAGACAAACAAGGTGAAAAAAAGGTGTCCTGGAAATAGAAGCTATAATAACCTGTTATAAGCACAAGACTTGAGAGTCCTCAACAATTTATCTACTCAGAACACTTCTCCCTAATAGGCCTCAGTACTAAGACATAGCCTTGGGTGTTTGATTAATCAAATTCCTGCTACTAGAATTTATTAGAAATCTGAGGGAAGACATTTCCTAAGTAAAAGAGAAATTGCCAGGGATGTGGCAATTTCTACATATTCAACCAAAGGTCAGTAAAATAAAATATAAAAGAAACAATTTACCAGAGTACCACAGAAAAAGCAGGGGCCAGAGCCCTCTTGTTCACAGACAATACGCCCACAGATCAGACAATTATTGATCAGCTTGTGCTTCTGGCCCAGGCAATCACATGGATGGCGACCAGGGATCAGGACTGCAAGCCTGTTCTGTCCCTCTTTTGTGTATAAACTGACAAACTTTGTCTTCTTCTTTAAGGAGTTGCTGTTCTCTTGTGCCTAATTGTACAAAGATATCAGAAATAACATCAAATAGTTAACAGCAATGAAAATAATCAAGAAGAGAAAAACCTCAATTCTGTTCTATGACAACTTATACACCACCTAGGAATCATGACAGAAGGAAAGGAGTGGGAGAGATACAAATTAAGGGTTATCATCAAGGATCTGAAGAAAGGTTATATTCTAGAAAAACTAGCTGATATGCCTTGCTTTTTCTATTAGTAGCTTTCAGCCCTCTATTATAGCTGGTAGAAGGTAAATGTAGCAGTATAAACTATTTATGTGGCACATTTAAGCACAACTAGAGATTATAAGAAACAAAAATTCCACTAGTAGATGATACAGATTTTGAAATATGATAAAAAAAAATATGAAAAATCAAGAAAGGGGTGCTTGAGTGGCTCAGTTGGTTAAGCATCCAACTTTTGATTTTGGCTCAGGTCATTATCTAAGATCATGAGATGGAGCTCCAAGTTGGGCTCAACACTCAGCAGGGAGTCTGCTTGAGATGCTCTCTTCCTCTCCTTCTGCCCCTCCCCCTGATCATGCTCTCTCTCTCTCTCTCTCTCAAATAAATAAACCTTTTAAAAAAAAGGAAAATCAAGAAAAAAATGGCTCCATCAGAAAAAGATGACACAATAGAAAATGATCCTGAGGTCCTAGGATGGAGCCCTGCATCAGGCTTCCTGCTTAGCAGGGAGACTGCCCCTCCCCCTCCACTCACACTTTGTCTCACTTTTTTTTTTTTTTAAGATTTTATTAATTTATTCATAAGAGACAGAGAGAGAGAGAGAGAGAGAGAGAGGCAGACACAGAGGAAGAAGCAGGTTCCATGCAGGGAGCCCAATGTGGGACTTGATCCTGGGTCTCCAGGATCACGCCCTGGGCCGAAGACCGTGCTAAACCTCTGAGCCACCCGGGCTGCCCTCACTTTTCTCTCTAAAATAAATAAATAAAATCTTAAAAGAAAATCAGACATACATATTTCATTTATGCATTTTTACTCAATATTTTATGAATGTTTTCCCTAATTATATATTCTGGAGAACAATTTTATTACTTGCATGGTATTCCATCAAATGAGGGAACCATATTTATTTAATCTTTTACTGTTAAACAAGTCAGTTCAAATCTTCAAGTTTTTTTTTGCATATATATTAAGATTGATTTATTTATTTTAGAGAGGGAGAGAGTGCAGGAGGCAGGGGCAGAGGTAGAGAGAGAGGGAGTGTCCCAAGCAGACTCCATGCTAAGTGTGGAGCTCAATCTCACAACCTTGGAATCACAACCTGAGCTGAAAATAAGAGTTGGTCACTTAACTGACTGAGCCACCCAGGTGCCTTTGTATGTATTTCTGCTTACTTAAGTTAGATTTTTGAGTCATATTAATAAGTCAAAAGGATATGAACACCTCTATGGTTCTTGATGTATGCTGCCATACAGTCCCCCAGAAAGCTTAGGCCAATTTGCACTGCCACCAATAGTGTACAGGGGGATCTTGTAGTAATATAACTTCACCATCACTGAATATTCTATTTATTTTATTTTATTTTATTTTATTTTATTTTATTTTATTTTTTAAGATTTTATTTATTTATTCATGAGAGACACAGAGAGAGGCACAGACACAGGCAGAGAGAGGAGAATAGGCTCCATGCAGGGAGCCCGATGCCGGACTGATCCTGGAACCCCGGGATCACGCCCTGAGCTGAAGACAGGTGCCCAACCACTGAGCCACCCAGGCATCCCAATATTCTATTTTAAAAATTTTGGAAAAAAAAAATTGGGGGATGCCTGGGTGACTCAGCAGTTGAGCGTCTGCCTTTGATTCAGGGCATGATCCCAGGATTCCGAGACTGAGTCCCACATTGGGCTCCCTGAGAGGAGCCTGCTTCTCTCTCTGTCTATGTCCCATGCCTTCTCTCAGTTTCTCATGGATAAATAAATAAATAAATACATAAAATTAAAAAATAGAAATCTTTTAACAATTTATTTTTATTTATTTTTTTAAATTTTTATTTATTTATGATAGGCACACAGTGAGAGAGAGAGAGAGAGAGGCAGAGACACAGGCAGAGGGAGAAGCAGGCTCCATGCACCGGGAGCCTGACGTGGGAATCAATCCCGGGTCTCCAGGATCGCGCCCTGGGCCAAAGGCAGGCGCCAAACTGCTGCGCCACCCAGGGATCCCAACAATTTATTTTTTTTAAGATTTTATTTATTTATGATAGACAGAAAGAGAGAGAGGCAGAGACACAGGCAGAGGGAGAGGCAGGTTTCACGCCGGGAGCCCAACAGGGGACTCGATCCCAGGGCTCCAGCATCACGCCCTGGGCCAAAGGCAGGTGCTAAACCACTGAGCCTCCCAGGGATCCCAAAATCTTTTAACAATTTAAAATTATATGTAATACTGTAGGGATTTAATGTGTATTTATTTGAATACTAGTATGGTAACCAATCATTTTGGTGTGCCCTGGACTTAGGAAAATCTCAGAATACGGCACTCTCAGTGCTAAAATTGAGAAAGTCTCAGGCATTTAGGGTGACAAACTGGTAAAGTTAAATATCTTTTCATGTTTATTGGTCATTTGTTTTTTCTTTTGCTTGTGATGCTTCTTTACTTATTTTATTCCACTTGATAAAAGGCTTTTAAGTCTCTATTCTTTTCCCTTTAACTTAACATTATTTTGTAAACACTTTGCAATGTTTTTTTTACATGGTCATCACATTCAGAATTTTTGGATCACCTCTCTTCCATCTTGGCATAATTATTCCTATTATGAAATTTAGTTTGTCAAATTTCCCTGATTATAAATATTTCTGCTTACGTCACAGGGCTATTTTGAGAGCCATGAGAAAATACAAAAAAACTCTAAGAAATGAATGATGATGACGGTGGTGGCAGTGGTACATGGCCCAAAGTAGGAACATTTGTTTTTTATTTTTTCAAAGATTTCATTTGGGATGGCTGGGTGGGTCAGCAGTTGAGCGTTTGCCTTCGGCTCAGGACATGATCCTGGAGTCCCGGGATCAAGTCCTGCATCAGGCTCGCTGCATGGAGCCTACTTCTCCCTCTGCCTATGTCTCTGCCTCTCTCTCTTTGTGTCTCTCATGAATAAATAAATAGAATCTTTTAAAAAAAAATTTTAAAAATAAAGATCTCATTTATTTATTTGAGAGAAAGAAAGAATGAGCAGTGGGGAGAGGCAGAAGGAGAAAGAGAGGCAGACTCCTAGCTGAGCAGGGAGCCAAACTTGGGGCTATATCCTAGGACCTGGAGATCATGATCTGAGCTGAAAATAGGTACCCAACTAAATGAGCCACCCAGGTGCCCCAGGAACATTCCTTTTTTTTTTTTTTTTTTTTAAGATTTTATTTATTTATTCATGAGACACACACACACACACACACACACACACACACACAGAGAGAGAGGCAGAGACACAGGCAGAGGGAGAAGCAGACTCCATGCAGGGAGCCCGATGTGGGACTCAATCCTGGGTCTCCAGGACCACGCCGTGAGCCAAAGGCAGGCGCTAAACCGCTGAGCCACCCAGGGATCCCCCCCAGGAACATTCTTAATAACAGCTAGAATCATGCATTCTTTTAGTAAAAAAATCCATATACAAAATGTTGAAGTCCTGGTGCACTTTATTAAATATTTTCCATCTTATATATATCTCTTTCTCAATCTCATTTCTAACCAAGATGTCCTTTAATAACTATTTAATCAGGCTGCAAAAAAAAAAAATCTACCATATAAGGGCACCTCAGTGGCTCAGCAGGTTAAGTGTCTACCTTCAGGTCAGCCCTGGTGGCGCAGCAGTTTAGCGCCGCCTGCAGCTCGGGGTGTGATCCTGGGGACCCTGGATCGAGTCCCACATCGGGCTCCCTGCATGGAGCCTGCTTCTCCCTCTGCCTGTGCTTCTGTCCCCTCTCTCTCTGTGTCTCTATGAATAAATAAATAAAATCTTAAAAAAAAAAATAAGTGTCTACCTTCAGCTCAGGTCATAATCCTGGGTCCTGGGATGGAACCCATCGGGTTCCCTACTCAGGAGGGTGTCTGCTTCTCCCTTTCTCTGCTCCTTCCCCTGGCTTGTGCTCGCTTGCTCTCTCTCTCTCAAATAAATATATAAAATCTTTAAAAAAAAAAATCTACCATGTAAAAAGTGATATATCATTTTTCCATAAAATTCATGCATTTTTTGAAAATTGCCATTCTAGACCAATTTGTACACTTTGCTTTCTGAAAAGTATCAGTCACCTCACCTTTTCCATAGAGCTAGAAAAAGATTCATTCTACAAGCACTCACCTTGGCCAAATCAAAAGGTGTTTTGACCTCCTTGGTTGTGTCAAGTTCAGCAAATGCAGGAACTTCCTGTCTATTTCTTCCTTTTCGCCTACTCCTCTTTAACTGGTCTCCTGATCTCTGCCCATCTAACATTTCTTTAAAGAAAAAAAAAATTACGTATATATTTATATATATGTAAATATATACATACACGTACATAGATTGATAATAGCCGGATTCATTGATGAACTAACAGCTAATATAGAAAAGATGACGCTTAATATTCAGAGTAAAGATATGAACTCAGGCAGCTTTTAACGTTAGTTTTTCCTCTCAAACCAGAATTAAATTTAAACCATAATTTTCAAGATAACTGATGATAAAGACTACTAACTAGGATTCAACAGTAAACTAAAATCTAATAAACTGTATAATGACTTATTTAGGTTGGTGTTTATCTTTTGTATCTTTTAACTAGTTACCTCTAAGTGCTATTCATACTAAAACTGGTCAACACTTACTTTTATTTGGGTATACATATGACTTAAAAGTGTTTTTTTAATCCACGGATAAATTTTTCAAACTATTCTGAAACCACATATGTATCTGCAAACAAGCATTTTTGTGGTATTTTCTTTTGAAAAGTCTGAATTAAAACAATATTCATTACAGTTTGAGTTGAACTGAACTAAAAATATGCACATATATGATTCTGCTGTGAGGAAACAGCAGTGGCGAAAATATCAGGTTCTATAAACCAGCCCACTTACCAATATTTCAACCCTGAATTATATTAACTTACCATCTTTTTTGAAGGACTGAGGCAGAGCATCAGAACTCAACTCCTGATCATTCTTTTGCCATTTGGTTATAAGCTCCTCAATGAATTGACCTTTTTTGTCCTCATTTCCCTGAAGGAGGTCAGTAACATATTCTCGTATCTCTTCAGCACTCTCAATTGACAAAACATACCTCGGGAAGCAAAAATATAAGTTCTTGAAACAAGATCTGCTTACACTATATCTTTCAATAATCACAACAGAAATCAAGGTAGTACAAACCACTCATCAATCCATTAAAGTGTTTATTTTGAGCCAAATTCTATGCTAGACGCTAGGGATCTAAGTTTGATTATGACAAAAATCCTGACCTCAAGTAGTTCATAACCCAACCTTCATATAATCTTGTTAGAAGATTAGAACCAACGTTTTGGGGTTTGTTTGTTTGTTTTATTTTTTTAAAAGATTTTATTTATTCATTCATGAGAGACACACACACACAGAGAAAGAGAGAGAGAGGCAGAGACACAGGCAGAGGGAGAAGCAGCTCCACGCAGGGAGCCCGATGTGGGACTCGATCCCAGGTCTCCAGGATCAGACCCTGGGCTGAAGGCAGGTGCCAAACTGCTGAGCCACCCAGGCTGCCCAGAGCTAACGTTTTGAATATAGACTATGGAGCTGTCCTTAACATAGGAATACTTCCTCTAACTACATACTTGCAATCACTGTATTTTCTTAGCAACATAAATGACTTAATAGCTATACTACAAAACCTTAAATTTCTTTTTTGTTAAAAATATGAGTATATATGACAATCTAACCATTTGTTGATTTAATATTCTCAAAAAGTATAATTCAGGGAAGCTGGCTGGCTCAGTCAGTAGAGTATGCTACTCTTAAATCTTGGGGTTGAGTTCAAGCCCCATGCTGGGTGTAGAGATTACCTAAAAAAAAAAAAAAAAACTTTTCTTTTAATCTTTAAAAAATTGTAAATCAAGATTAGGATCACATTAGAATAAGCAGATCTATTTTTTTAGGCAGATCTATTTTTAAGGAAATGTTACAAAGGGTTCCTAGAACAACAGTTCAAGTCAGTATAACTTTTCTAAAAATTGACAGGCCAATATATTTGAACTGCCTTAAAAATAATCCACTAATCCCATTTAAAGGACTCTATGTGAAATATGAGACACAGGAAAATTTATGCAAAAGAGTTAACTGCATCACTATTTCAATGAATGAAAAACTAGAAGCTATTTAAAACATCCACTGATGGGAAAGACTAATGAATTCAAGTTTTTGGACTTTACAAAATGTAACATACTGCCGCTAAAAGTGAAATTTATGAATGATTATTATTGACCTGAAAAAATGCTTTCATATAATAAGTGAAATACCAAGATAGAATGTAGAGCATATAATCCCAATTGCTATAAAAGAAATGTATATATACAGACACTTAAATATAGAAAAAATGGCCAGGTTATATACCAAAATGATTACCATTGAGTTATATCATTAAAGAGAGTTTATTTTCTTTTTTTCCCCTAAGATGAATATGTTTTGAAAATGTATTACAATATGCATAGGAAAAACTCTAAGAGAGAAACAATGATTACCTCTGGATTGTGGTATTATGGTAATTTTGGTTTCCTCCTTTATCTCTTATCTTTTTTAGGTTTTTACAGTGAATATGTTACACCATTAGGAAAGAAGGAATTGAAAAAATAACTTGTAAATTAAGAAATCAGACCATGAAAGCATTCTAAGATCTGAATAAACTGTAAGTCAGACACACTGGTATCAGATACAGGAAAAACTATAATGCTAAATCCCTTTAAATTAAAAAAAAAATCATGTGATTGTACCATCACTAGTAGCATAGGTATTAGGTTGTTTTCCTAATGTGGTGGTACATTTGCAGAGTTATGATCTATAGGTGAATAAACCTATGCTTTTGAGCCTCATTAAGAGGATCTTCTAATCCATCATAGATTTACAAAGATACAATTGTTTTTCAAGACTTTTACAGTTTAATCAACTTGATCCCGAAACTGAGCAGCCCCCTTGAAAAGATTAATTGCTATCAATTTCTCATAGAATTCTTCTGCAAAGAACCTCCCCGGATCATTGAAAAGTGGTGTATTTAGGGCAGCCCCGGTGGCGCAGCGGTTTGGCGCCGCCTGTGGCCTGGGGTGTGATCCTGGAGACCCCGGATGCGGTCCCACATCGGGCTCCCTGCATGAAACCTGCTTCTCCCTCTGCCTGTGTCTCTGCCTGTGTCTATGAATAAATAAATAAAATGTTTAAAAAAATAAATAAAAATAAAAGTGGAGTATTTAAACTACCAGGGAAGTATTTAAAGATTTCCAGAAACATCGGAATGAATGTTATTTTAACTATTTACAAAGTATCATAAGAAATAGCATATATCCAAATGTGTTATATACAAAATCTTATCAAAATAGGGTCATGCAAAACAGGAGCTAAGGCCGATTGTAGTACAAAGTTTATTTGCTAATCTTGTGTACAAATCTTAATGTTCCATAAGTGTATCACTGATTAAGAAGGTACTAGTTCTGCGCTGTCTGTAAAAATTCAGGCCACTCGTGCCAAATTGTTTAAGTTAGCGCACTACCACGGTACTATTTTTTAATTAGTACAGGCAAAGCACAGCAAATTTACACAAAAATGCTTTGATCATGGCATCATGGCCTGTTGTGCAATTAATTACTAGTAAAAACCTAGTAAGTCAAATGAGTTCAAATACCATTATATTATAGGTAGCTTCAGTGCTTTTTATAAAGCTTTGAACAATTCTTATAGAACTTATGAGTAAAAAAATGCAAGCAGGTATTTAGCCATACTTCAATTGTAAAACTTAAATTTCTGATCACTGCTTTTTAAGGGTGTAGATAAATTTAACTGAGAAAAATCTAAGGCTTCAAAATGAGCTGTTAAATCACAATTTATGAAAATCAGAATTTTCCTAATACTGGTTAAGCAGACAAGATACAATTGAATACTGAGACTGAGAAGACTGCATCTAAGCATACCACATTATTGATCCATCAAAAATAGCCTCAATCTTTTTGTTGTTTTTGTTCTTACCGAGTGACTTTTTCTGTTTGGTATATTGCAAAGTCTCATTATCTTATTAGACAGCATTCCACTTTTTAAAAAATGTGTTTGAAAAAAAAAAAGAAAACTAACCTGATTTTGCTTCAAACAAGGGTAAAGATAAGCCATGTGATTTTGTAGCGTTTTTTTTTAATATAGTTTATTCCAATGTTTAAAACAAAAACCTTTAATACAAGCTTTTTAAATAGTCTCCTTGCCAACAAGTCTGTTTTCTCCAAACTCAGAAACTCACTTCCTACAAAAGCCCTAGAAATGGCAATTCAGGTTTCACCATCTATGAACAAAAATCAAATCAAGAAGCCCTTTCAGGGGCAGCCCCGGTGGCTCAACGGTTGAGTCTGCCTTCGGTCCAGGGCCTGATCCTGGAGACCCGGGATTCAGTCCCACGTCAGGCTCCCTGCATGGAGCTTGCTTCTCCCTCTGCCTGTGTCTCTGTCTCTGTCTCTCTCTCTCTCTCATTAATAAGTTTTTTTTAAAAATCTTAAAAAAAAAAAAAAGAAGCACTTTCAGGCTCTTTGACCAAGACCAATCTTTGCAGAAGTCTTGCCCTCTGCCTCAACACTGCCCTTCCACTTACCCACCCTTTAGTTGTGGGGTGAAAGTCATCCCTTGAAGTAAACCTTCCAAGTTTCTCAAATCTTAGTGGGAGTACTTTACTCCATGTTCCCACAACACCTTACATTTCCTTACATTTCCTCCAATCATCAACCAGGCAGAACCCAATGGGCTCAGTTGTCTTTGTTGCCCTGGCACCGGTTATGTAGTGCAACAAACATACTAAAATAATCCACTGAAAGCAAATAGTAAATTATGTCACCATCTCCACTTCATAAGAATTATAAATATTAAAGATAAGCCCGGCTAATCATTCATTTTACAGGCGAGGAAACTAATCTATGCAGAGGGAAATCAAGTTGTCAGAGGCTCCAAAATGATAAATGACAACCAAAAAACCAGAACGTGGGACTCCTCAGTCAGAAGCTATTTACGCCTTAACACCGCAGCCTCAATTCAAAGTCCAGATCCTAACTGACACAACCCAGATCCCGGCAAACTAAAAATCCTCATTGCAAGGTACCTCTGGAAAGACCACTCGGCTTGCCCCTTGTCTCCAGCATCTATACGGAAACCGGCTCCCGGGACAGTCATGGAGGACTAATTATCAGAGATTTGGCGTTCTCCTAAGAAAAAAGGCCTCCCCGGCCGATTGTGGAGCCTGAATGCCCTAATTCCAGACGCTGAACTGTAAAGCCAGAGGTCAAGATTCAGCGCCTCGAGACCGACAGTAGCCCTTTTTATCCTATTCCTTGACTCTCATCAACTTTTAAGTCCTCCCCGCTTCCCCTTTCGCTCAGCCAAGTGCCATCCCAGAGCTCCTTCCCTCCTGGGACCCGAACCGGCCTCACTGCATGATCTCCTCGCTGACATCCAGGCCGAAAGTTTTCCGCAACTCCTGGGTGCACCAGCCCACCAGCTGCTCCCGGGACGCCGCCCCAGCGACCGCCATCTTTCCCAGCCGGAACCAGCTGGGTTCCAACCACCCCACGTCCGGCGCCGGACTAGTCCCCTTGGCAACACCGACCTCGCTCGCGCGGGTTCCGCGGGCCGGCACCGCCCTCGCGGAGGCACCGCCCCCAGCACAGATCCCGCCCACCGCTGCCACCTCCTTTTTCCCGCTTCCTGGCGCTGTTGACGCTCCTGCCGGAGCTCGTCCGCCCGTGATTTTTCTGCGTGGTTAGAACTAGAGTTTCGGAATCGGGAATCCTGCCAACCCAGTACGATTACCTATAACGCCCACGGCCGAGGAAAAGATAAAAATCTTAATCTGAGATGCCAGCTTTTAAATTTTTTCTGGTTTTATATAAAACATTTAAAATAGCTCTTGTGGGGACACCAGGGTGGCTCAGGGGTTGAGCGTCTGCATTCGGCCCAGGGCGTGACCTCGGAGACCCAGAATCGAGTCCCGCATCCGGCTCCTTGCAGGGAGCCTGCTTCTCCCTCTGCCTATGTCTCTGCCTCTCCCTCTCGGTGTCGCTCATAAATAAATAATTAATTAATTAAATATATATATAAAATAAAATAGCTCTTGCAAGCTAGAGGAAGCGCTGTAAGGATTTGCTTTGGTGGTACTGGTTTTGTTAATCCATGTGGTCCAATGCTAGATGCTTGCTGCTAAAACCTCTTTGTTTATTTTTTAAGCCAGGTCTTTTCCAAGAGGGTCAAGACAACCCGAGAAGCTCAAGGGGAGGCGGGAACTTTAATAAAACAGGTACTGGGATTTGGCTTTCAAGGATTTCCACCTAAATTCCCTAGTGAAATTTGTTTTGTTTTGGTTTTTTTACTTCTGTAATACTTTTTTTCTCTGTCAACAATGTCCTTTTAATTTTTTTTTTTAATTTAAATTACTGTTAGTTGGGAGCACCTGGATGGCACAGTGGGTTAAGTGCCTTCCGGACAAGTCACTATCTCAGGGTCCTGCTCAGCCGAGAGTCTACTTCTCCCACTCCCTCTGCCTAACCCCCGCCCCCCAGCTTTCTCTCTCTCTGTCAAATAAATTAAATACTTTTTTGAAATTGCAGTTAGTTAAGGTGCAGTATAATATTAGTTTCAGATGTACAATATAGTGATTCAACACTTAATGTAACACCTGGTGTTTATCACAAGTTCATTTCTTAATCCCCATCACCTTTTTAACCCATCCTCCATTCTGCAGTGGTTTTATATTTTCTTAAAAATTTATTGATTTATTTTAGAGAGAGCAAAAGAGGGAGGGGCAGAGGGAGAGAATATCTCAAGCAGACTCCCCACTGAGCAGGGAGCCTGAAAGTAAGGCTTAATCTTGAAACCCTGAGATCATGACCTGAGCTGAAATCAAGTCTGAGGCTTACCACTTAATGGACTGAGCCACCCAGGAACCCCTTGCAGTGATTTTTTAAAAAGTCAAAGTATTTCAACCTGAGAAGACTAGACTTCTATGTGTTTCATTCCATTGGACAATGGACTGGAGAAAATTAGCCAGACTATTCTGGAGAACTTAATATCCTCTGATATATTTCATCAATAAATTTTTCTAACGATTTTATTTTTTTAGTAATCTCCACGCCCAACATGGGGCTCAAAATCACAACCCTGATATCAAGAATTGTACTCCACTAAGCCTACCAGGCACCCATCAATAAATTTAATTGACTGACTTTTTGTTACATTTACAGATTCTTCATTCCCATTAGGTAATGTAGACTAAGCAATTGCATTATTGGATCCTGCTTCACTGTTTTATACTAATATTTTCATTGACATAAATCAAAATTATATAAGTATTGATATACATTGGATGTAGATTGCCTTTGTTATTAATTTAGAAAACATTTTATAGCTTGAAAAAACCAAATTATCTGTGAATGTAAGTTAATAGTGGGTACAAATTTTGTTTCTTCATAAAAATATGCTACATTTCATATTAATATGACATACCCAAATTGTTTACCTGTTTCTGTATCTGTTCAGTTCCCATAATTTGAATGTTAACTTCTTGGAGACAAACTATCACAAGATTGTTTCTACAATAGGACTTAGTACATCATATAAATTATGATGAAATTATTAGGTTCTCAAGAATAAAGTATTCTTTTACATAAAGCATATGTTAATGATTGTAATCTCTAATTTGTAATGTATATAATGCAATGCAATGCAATTTACAGTCATTATCGTTTATTAAAATGCATTTCTGCCTGAGCAAAGCAAGTGTACTTATTTAACATGACTTAAGATATTCCTTTGCATAAATTTAGGCAGATATTTCATACATATCTACTACAACTTTTCATAATGCCCTAGGCCTTTGAAATTTTCAAATTCATACCACACAAATCTCTGTGTTTCTTTTTTTAATTTTTTCTTCTCTGTTTTTTTTTTTTTTAAGATTTTATTTATTTATTCATGATAGTTACACAGAGAGAGACAGAGAGGCAGAGACACAGGCAGAGGGAGAAGCAGGCTCCATGCACTGGGAGCCCGACGTGGGACTCGATCCCAGGCCTCCAAGATCACGTCCCGGGCCAAAGGCAGGCGCCAAACCGCTGCGCCACCCAGGGATCCCCTCTTCTCTGTGTTTTAACTAAAGGAGAAGCACTTCCTCTAAGCAAACCTTTATTTTTTTGTTTTTTTTTTTTCAAAGCAAACGTTTAAATTAAGAATTTTTGCTAGACATCACTGCTTGTTTCCTAATTTTTTACCTTAATATGCATTCTTCCCTGTTGTTAAAAGACAAACATACAAATGCAGCTATAGTAATAGATTGCTCCTCTTCTGTGCAAGGTTTATTTGCAATTCTTTCCAGCCATTTACTTGACTTGTGAACTAAGAGAAAAGACCAGCAGAATCTCTATGCTATCTAAACTCCACTGGAATCTGAGATATGAGTTTGAATTAAGTAATTCAGGCCTTTGTAGAAGCCACTTGAACTGAAAAAGAATGTGTATTGAAGAATGATTGTGTATTGAGACGGACATGATGATAAAGAAGAAAGGAATACGAGACACAGGCAGAGAGAGAAGCCAGCTCCCTGCGGGGAGCCTAATGTGGGACTCTATCCCAGGACCCTGGGATCACTACCTGAGCCAAAGGCAGATGCTCCAACGCTAAGCCAGGTGCCCTAGACTCCAAGGCTTAAACAAAGCTACAGGTAATTTCCAATATGTTTCTATTATAATATAATTAATAGAATCAGAATACAATTAACATATAATTTCACCTGTTGTCTAGATCCTTTAATCCTTTTTTCAAGATCCTTTAATTCTAAAACAGTAAGTATTTGTCAATTCTGTTGAAGTACTGAGAAGGCTATTTTCCACAAGTTCAAGCATAATTTATTGGAGAGAATTGATGCCCTGCTTACATTTTCAGGATTGCCTTTAAAGTGAGCATTTAACAAAATACATCCCAAGGCAAGTTCATCTGATTATGTTATGTTTATGTTTCATGCATGGTTTTGAGATTGAAAATCACTCCCCAGAGATATTGTAATTATAAGATAGGCATAGGGATAGAATATAGTTGTGAGCTCTTATTCTAGCATCATAATCACTGTATGCCAGGGATGGTACCCTTGGCATATTCCGCATTTTTATTTTTTTATTTTTTTTACATTCCGCATTTTTAAAAAATATTTTATTTTTAAGTTATCTCTACACTTAAAGAGCCTCACTTGTGGTGAGGCTCAAATCCACAACCCCAAGGTCAGGAGTTGCATGCTCCACTGACCGAGCCAGCCAGGCACCCTGACATTTGACGTATTTTTTTTTTTTTTGACATTTGACGTATTTTGAATGGAACTCTGAGAGCATATAGATCTCGGGAAGCCCTTTTGTTACTTTGTTACTTTTTATGTGTGTATGTATATACAATCTATTCAGTTTTTTTCTTCGTTTCACACCATACTAAAAACGTAGAAAAGTCCTCTAAAATAAATTACCTTCCTTTTCTAACATTACGTAGAATTATTTTGTTATGGACCCGGTAGAGAGAATTTGTGTGAGGTTTAAAAAAAAAAAGAAGAAGAAAAAAAAGTTATTTATTTTGATTTGCTTTTAAAAATCAGCTTTATTTCAAGTGTCTTTTTCTGGAGTCAGTCACTATGGATTTAACCCTGTAGTACCTTTTGTTATAATTCGCTGTGTTTCCTGGGTGTTCTTTCCGAAGCAGGCCCACTTCCCCAGCTCATCCTCTTAGCCCCGACTCTTAGGGCACCCCAGGGGAGAGCCTTGGCACCACCCACTTAAGGCGGGTACGAATCACAGGCTTCTGCAAAAGTTGATGGATGGGACCGTACTGACACCCACCCCCCGCCCCCCCGCCGCTGGACAGTGTCATCGCTGGACACTGGTGATTGGCTGTGGGCGGCCGGCGCGGGACCAATGGGAGCGGCTTCCCGAGGGAGCCGGTGGAGCGCGCGGGAAAGAGACCAATATAAACCGTGGCGGGAGATTTCGCTTTCGGGTCCTTGTGCAGTTAAACACCCTCGGTTGGAAAGTCGGTTGATTGCTCTCATCTCGGGTTTGAACATGGTGCGGACAAAAGCGGACAGTGTCCCAGGCACCTACAGAAAAGGTGAGGTAGTGGAGCAAGGCAGTGCAGGGAGGGGGAAGGGGGGGAGGGGGGTTGTCCGGGCAGCCCCGCGCTGGGCGGGAGAGGCCGGGGTTCGCCACCGCCCAGGTGAGCCAGACTGGTCCAGCCGTTCTGGAAGCAACGGCCTGGCCCGTTTACCAGGAGCGGGGAGTGGTGCGGACAGGCGGGGGGTGGAGGAGCGGGGGGAGGGGGGGGATGGGGAGTGGGGAATAGTAGGGGTGGGGAGGGTCTCCTGCTGTTCTGGATCGAGGGGCTCTTGCAGGGTTGGGACTGTGTTGAGAACGTGGCTTTGAAGCTGGGCGTGGGAACCTTACTGCCCCTCTGTTTAATGCTCTCCTTTTGCCTCTCCGCAGTGGTGGCTTCGCGAGCCCCCAGGAAGGTGCTTGGTTCCTCTACTTCTGCTACTAACTCCACACCGCTTTCATCGAGGAAAGGTAAAACAAAACAAAAACCCCCAAACAAACAAAAAACCGCCCCTGCAACTCCTGGAGAAACCTTCACAAAAGGGGGGGATCAGGCCTGGCACCACAGTTCTCCTGACCTGCAAGCCCCCTGACCTACTGTGGAATTTATTTTTCCTGAGATCCTCATACCATAATTTCTTCCTTGCCCTATGATATAATGAGGGGACCTTGACCTCTTGGCCAGTTGGGGTATAAAGGTGGGGGTCCCGAGGAAAAGAATCTCAAACCTCAGCATTAGGAACAGACACAGTTTATCTTGAAATCTATTTTTCTTTTCTGGTTTAGCTTTTTTTATTTTTAATATTGGCAAATGGCTTTTTCCTGTAAGAGGCTATTTAAGCTCCCCTTCACTAGATTAAGAATTAGGACCATAGTTGACAGTGCTAATCACATTGTCTTCTTGTGTAAACGTTTTCGTTTTTATTTCTGCATGTATTTTTGGTTTTTTGTTTGTTTTTTAGCATTGTGTGTGTGTGTGTGTGTGTGTGTTTTCCAACTGTGCAGTTCCTGATACTGCCTTTGGGACATTAGGAGGGAAAATTTGGCCGTGGAAATAGCTTCACACTGCTCCTTCTGTGCAAGGAGAGGTTGAGAAAATACCATGCCATCTGGTGCTTCATTCCTCTCCTAGGAAGTTGAGCAGTTAGGAAGATTAATTCCACAAGGCCTAATTAAGAACATACAGGGGAACACAGTGAACTTCACAGGTTCTTAAGTTAACTTCCCCCAGTTCTAAATATTTCATTAGAAAATATTTACTAATGTACTCTCTTTAGATAAAAGAGCTGTAGGTCAAAAGTTTTGAAAGGTGATTAATTTACTGAGCATATCCTATACCATTACATTCCAGTTAGCGCCACATCCCATTGTCTCGTCCACTGTTGAACCACCAGAACCAACTGAATAGGCTCTTGACATGTTGGCCAGATGCACCCTAAGGCATTTTATAGATCTTTACTTTTTGTATGTAAGCTCTACACCCAATATGAGGCTTGAACTCAGGACTTTAAGTTCAAAAGTTGCATACTCTACCCACTAGCCGGCTAGGTGCCCCGGTAGATCTCTATTGTTGTTTTTGTAAGATTTTATTCGTAAGTAATCTCTGAACCCAACATGGGGCTCATAATCACAACCCTGAGATCAAGAGTTGCATGTTAAAAAAAAAAAAAAATCATCTGTTTCACCAACTGAGCCAGGAGGCAACCACTGATCTCTATTTTTATTTATTTTATTTTATTTTATTTTATTTTATTTTTTTGAACTCTATTTTTAATCAACTATATGAAATTCGTAACAATCTCATTTTAAGTGACATTTAAGCTCAGTTTACATACTTGGGTAAAAGTCACAAATCAGCAGAGCTGGGTTTGAATTCTTGTTTTGTTTTATATTTTTATTTATCTGAGAGACCAAGCACGAGTGTGTGTGTTGGGGGGAAGGGCAAAGGGAGAGAAAGAGAGATATGCAGACTCCCTGTTGAGCAAGGACCCTGAGATCATGACCTGAGCCAAAATCAAAGTCAGACTCTGGGTGACTGAGCCACCCAGGTGCCCCTAGTTGGGTTTGAATTCTATGCTGAGCTACCTATTGCTGCTGTAGCTCACTTTCTAAGTAATTAAAGCATTCCTCTAAGTTTCCTTTGGGAAAATTGTGAACCAAAGGATTGATTGTTCTTTTCTTTCCTTTTCTCTTTTCTTTTCTTTTCTTTTCTTTTCTTTTCTTTTCTTTTCTTTTCTTTCTTTCTTTCTTTCTTTCTTTCTTTCTTTCTTTCCTCTCTCTCTCTCTTTTCTTTTCTTTTCTTTTCTTTCTTTTCTTTTCTTTCTTTTTCTCTCTCTCTCCTCTTCTCTCCTTCCTTCCTCCCTTCCTTCCTTCCTTCCTTCTTAGATATTGAGAGGGCAGGGAGGGACAGAGGAGAGGGAGAGAGAAACTCCAAGCAGACTCCATGCTGATTGCGGTCATCACCTGGCTTGATCTCAGGACCCTGATATCAGGATCTGAGCCGAAACCGAGTCAGACCCTCAACGGACTGTGCCACCTGGCACCCCAGATCACTATTTTTCAAAAGCTTACTTGTACTTTTAAAAAAGATTTAAAAACTTCAGACAGTATATATGGAAGCAACTTTATAACGGTTTGTGACAAATATGTTTAAAGCAAAAGGTATATGTAGTGGCTCAGTAATTTGCTCATCTTGGTTAGAATAAATCATTACTTCATAAAGAGGCGGAAACTTTTCCTCCATATTACTGTTTTAATTTTTTTTTTAATTTGGAATTGGGGCACCTGGTTGGCTCAGTTGCTAAAGCATGCGACTCTTGATCTCAGAGTCATGAGTTTAAGCCCTGTGTTGGGTGTAGAGCTTACTTAAAAAAAAAAAAAAGAATTGGATTTGCTTTATGAACTGAACAGGAGCCAAGGGCTCTGAAAAATGAAACCTAGTTTTGTGGAAACTTTCACATTGCTCTATATTTAGGTGCTTTATCTAAATGACCTTGTTAAGTAAACTTTTGATGCTTTATACTATACCTCATATTAGGAAAAAATGTGTTAAATTTTAATGACAATGCAGAAGACTACTTGAATAGCTCTGTGGATAAATTATAAAAAATATTTTCCAGTTGTAAAAATACTGTTAATTTTATTTTCCTAGGACAAAGGATAACTTTAACAAAATATTATTACACATTGTATTATAACAATGTATAATATGCTATTGACTGAATAAAACTTTATCATCTCACATTTTCTAATTAGTTTAAGATGGATGTAATACCACTTAATACCCTGTAGATTTAATATTAAATAATTGTTTCCTTATAAGGAATGGCAATTGCACCCTTAGTTCTTATTTAGTTCCGTCTGTTTATATTTTATAGTTGAAAATAAGTATGCAGGAGGGAATCCGGTTTGTGTACGCCCAACTCCCAAGTGGCAAAAAGGAATTGGAGAATTCTTCAGGCTGTCTCCTAAAGATTCTGAAAAAGAAAATCGGATTCCTGAAGAGGCAGGAAGTAGTGGCTTAGGAAAGGCAAAAAAAAAGTAAGTTATATTCTGGAATATAAAGAAAATATGTATATTTTTAAAAATAAAAGACAAGGGAATATTGAGTAACTTTAAAGTTTCTTCTTGAAGTCATAAGAAAACACAAACCAGAGGTTTTTTAAAAAAAACTTGTGCTTATCTCTTATTCTGAGTCACTCCCAAATTTCAAACATCAGTGAAAGGTATTATTTTTACTCATTTCAGTCACTCAAAGAGGATCAATTCCCAATCAGACGCTAAGTGCTTTGTTATTAACCATGAACTTCTTGCTTTATTCTTTCATTCTACTGCTTTATTTTCTATACTTTTTTTTCTTTTTAAAGATTTTATTTATTTATTCATGAGAGGCCCAGAAAGAGAGAGAGGCAGAGGGAGAAGCAGGCTCCATGCAGGAAGCCCAACGTGGGACTCGATCCCGGGTCCCCAGGATCACACCCCAGGCTGCAGGCAGCGCTAAACCGCTGCGCCACCGAGGCTGCCCTATACTTTTTTTTTTCTAAAAAGCAATTTCTATGTTGGTTTTTCCAGCATCAATTCTACTAACTCAGCCTCTCAGAAAATGACTAGTTCCACCTCCACAAGAAATAAATAACCAATATAGAAAACTTGGAAAACATATAAATCCCTATCACTTTGAAAACCACGATACCATGTGTATTTTCTTTACAGTTTCTCTAAAAATGCATAAAAATACTTCAAAACAAGGCAGAAATAAAACTGCATAATACAGAGTTCTGTGTATACACTTTAAAAAACATTTATTATTTTTATTATTTATTTTTACAAATTTTTATTTTTAAGTAAGCTGTATGCCCAGTATGGAGCCCAACATGGGGCTTGAACTCATAAGCCTGAGATCAAGATCTGAGCTGAGATCAAGAGTGGATGCTTAACCGACTGAGCCACCCAGGAGCCCCAAGTGTACAAACTTTGTAAAAAAAGGATAATTAAATCAAGGCACCTGGGTGGCTCAGTGGTTAAGCATCTGCCTTCAGCTCAGATTTTGATCCCAGAATCCTGGATCAAGCCCCACATTGGGCTCCCTCCTCAGTAAGGAGCCTGCTTCTCCCTCTCCTTCTGCTACTCCCCTCCTTGTGCTCTCGCTCTCTGTCAAATAAATAAAATCTTTTTAAAAATATAATTAAATCATGCTTTTGAAGCTTTTAATATCAGGAATATGCTCATGATAAATATTAAACAGAAATTCTGCATATAGAGGTACAGTTTTTATGGTGTGAAAACATGTATAAACAGACCAGATGTCAATAGTGATTATGTCTGGGTATAAACTTCTCTTTATATTCATTTTGTGCTACAAACTTTCAACAACAAACATACTTTAAAGAATCAGGAAAAAAGGGATGCCTGGGTGGCTCAGCAGTTGAACGTCTGCCTTCAGCTCAGGGCATGATCCTGGAGTTCCAGGATCAAGTCCCACATCGGGCTCCCTGCGTGGAGCCTGCTTCTCCCTCTGCCTATGTCTCTGCCTCTCTCTCTGTGTCTCTCATGAATAAATAAGTTTTTCTTTAAAAGAAAAAAAAAAGAATCACAAAAAAAATAATGCCACTTGGGAAAAAAGGCAAAGAAAACTTGCTTTTAAAAAAAATGGAGTTGTAAGTAATAGAATCCAGGCTCCCTAAACAATTTTGAAAAATTGTGTTTCAAAAACAAATTATTTGACTGGAGGTATAAGGAATGGTGAGCATGGGTGGGCAGATGGTGCCATGCCACTGTCATTTTGATGCCCCCTGGTTTGAGACCATGCTAGCTACTTCTGCACCAGCCAGGAGCCTATGATCTTCCAGTGTACCAAGTAGCAAGTTTGACCCAGGGCACAATGACCAACATGGGTAAGGGGGATGATGGTCAGGCTCTGTTTGGGGCTGCTACTTCTGGCACTGCTTCTATCCACACAGATTTATTCACACGTTCTTTTAACCAGCACACCAGGTCCTCTGTTTTTTTTTTTTGTTTTTTTTTTTTTAATTTATTTATGATAGTCACAGAGAGAGAGAGAGGCAGAGACACAGGCAGAGGGAGAAGCAGGCTCCATGCACCGGGAGCCCGACGTGGGACTCGATCCCGGGTCTCCAGGATCGCGCCCCGGGCCAAAGGCAGGCGCCAAACCGCTGCGCCACCCAGGGATCCCCAGGTCCTCTGTTTGAACCCACAATGTCCACCTGTGCCCTACAGTCATGGCCACAAGTCAGAATGGCCATTTTCCTTGTGGTCTTGCTTGCCCTTCCCCATCTCTACTGTTAAACAGATCCAGGCCCTATTGTTCACTAACACATATGTTTTTTAAGATTTTTTTAAAGATTTTTAAGATCACGACCTGAGCCAAAGGCAGATGCTCAACCACTGAGCTATCCAGGTGTCCTGTGAATGCATATTCTAAAGTCCAATCCATATGGTGACTAGAAAAGTCCAGTGTGACCAGGAAAACACAGGTCTCCATCAGATCTACTAATTCCACTCTTTGTTTTATTAACACAGAAAATGTGAGAGTCCCCACTTGGACTGACAGAACATCTGAAGGATTTGACTAGATAACGAATACCAATATTAAATCTGCTGAAGGTTCACATACAAGACTGAAGAGAGAGAGACATTGAAAATTAATGATGTGACAGAAATCAAGAAATATGACACTTAAAACTTAAGAAATATGGACACTTAAAACTCTATAATAAGAATAACTTCACTTTAGAGAAAAGGGATATGCTGCAAAATGGAAATTGGGTTTTTACTTTGATTTATGAAATTTAGAAGGCCATAAAATGATTAGGTTCTATAAAAAGCTTCCATGAAGCTATTTATATGTACTTTGGAAGGAACCACCAGGTGTTATTTCAAATCCTCTGTGTATTATTTCAGCAGTCCGAATTTAATGCTGACATACTCTACATGAAGTTTTACATTGTTCAGTTTTCATTGTTCTCTTGGGAACTCCTTCCTCTGGGGCTTTAGAATTGACATTGCATGTGACTTCATGTAATAATTGACATGTTCTACTACAAATCTAAGCATGAGTAATTTTGGGATATATACTTAAAAGTCAAATGACAGGTATTTTCCTATCACACATTCCCATCCAGTAAGAATGCCAGATTTGTTTGATTTGGATCACTTAACTGGACTCCAAAGATAAGAAATTCATTGACTTTAACCAATCTTAAATTCTGCCATTTATTTCTGCATTTTTTAAATAACTTTTTACAACTTAAAAATATATTTTGAAGGCATATTTGACAAATATTGAAATTAAGATACAAAGATATGAAGGAGGCAAAAATAATGTATATTAGGTATTTGGGAAGTGAAGACAGGAGTCTTGCATGTGTGTGTATATCTATATGTATATATATATATATATTTTTTTTTTTTTTTTTTTTGAGAAAGAGCATGAGTGGGGAGAGGAGCAGAGGGAAAGGGACAAGCAGACTCTGCACTGAGCACAGAGCCTGATGTGGGAGGCTTGATCCCAAGATCCTGAGATCATGACCTGAGCTAAAATTAAAAGTTGGATGTTCAACCAACTGAGCCACCCAGGTGCCCCAAGACTTGCCTATATTAAATTCACAACTCTTTTGTGCTCTTTCTGTGAATACGTTTTTAAAAACTTTATGAATCAGAATAGCTACATTTGGAAAACTTTCTATATCAGTATTTTTTGATAGTTAGAATTGATTCTAAACCTACGTTACCTGATTCTGGAATGTAAAACTTTTACAACTGCCTTGATGTATGGAAAGTTTTCTAGAAATAGACACCCCATGAAATATTTGATTCACATATTAACACACTGATGCTCAGGTTTACAGTATCCAATATGACTATAGTAGGCTTAATATGTTTTAAACCAGTATTTGTCATTTTTAGAAACCCATAGGAGAACAATCAGATCCAACAGATCTCAAGCTATGTGGGATCTATGGGTGTGAATGAATATTCCCTTCATATCTGAACACCATACATCTGTTTGGGATTGTACATTGTGTTTGGAATTGATTTCCATTGAACACAAACTCAATGGCTGAAAGAGCAACTAAAACAAAGTATTTGGATTACAAAATGATGCTTATGCATAAAAAATTTTAAGAATTCGATACTGTTCATAAGATCATTTAATAAATGTTTATTGAGTGCTTGCCATCCATGTTACAAGATATATATATATATATATCAATCAAGATATATATATATATATATTTTTTTTTTTTTTTTAAGCAATCTTTACACCCAGTGTGGGGCTTAAATTCACAACCTCAAGGTCAAGGGTCACATGTTCTTCCGACTGAGCCAGCCAGGCTCCCCTGTTATGAGATATCTAAAAGGAATGTCAAACTCTAGAGCAGTGATTAAATTTTAGACTTTGTTGCTATGTCACTTTTACGATTTCAGGTTTCAATAAAAATCAACAATGAATGGGATACATTTTTAGATAAAGCCTTTTAACAGACTTGCTTTCATGATTCCTGTCAGTTTCTTTTAGTTCCCTGTCACTGTCTGGCAACATTCTTCCTTGTTCTTCCTTCTTTGTTCTTCCCGTTCTAATATGACAGGCTAATAGTCAATATTAGCTCTAGAATATATTACAACCCTCTTGAATTATTTGTGACTTCCACTAAGAAAACAAAACAATATGGCCAAATATGGCATACCATTGACCATTACTGATCATCATAGCAATGAAATATATATTACAAGCTTTCAATTATATGGAGAAAGATTACATGCATATTCTCATAAAGAACTTTGATCCATGGTATAATAAAATTTGTGACATAAAACTAGGTAGTAGAGGTTAATACTATTCCTTTAGACCTCTTTCTTAGATTTGTTTTTGTTTAGGAGAGTTGTAATTAACTCTTTATTGATAGTAAATCAATAGATTTGCTTTTGATAGTAGATAACATCAGGTTTTTAAAAAAATATTTATTTATTCATGAGAGACACAGAGAGAGAGAGGCAGAGACACAGGCAGAGGGAGAAGCAGGCTCCATGGAGGGGGCCCGAATGTGGGACTCGATCCCGGGACTCCAGGATCACGCCCTGGGACAAAGGCAGGCGCTAAACCGCTGAGCCACCCAGGGATCCCCCGCTGAGCCACCCAGGGATCCCGATAACTATCAGTTTATTAGAAAGACTTCTGGTATAAACTCTATAATCTGAAACATGACTATTCATACATCTTTATTTTTCTCACAAGGGCAGGGTAAATTCCCTTCAGTTGCATGGGGAAAGTCAATCAAGAAAGACTATCTACTTTAAATCTTGAATAGAGCTATATAGTGCATAAAATACAGCAGGTTCTTGCAAAAAAAAAAAAAAAAAAAAAAAAGGAAGCTTGGCTCTTGATAGTATTTCATTTGTTAATGTAACTTCCAGGAAAATACAATGAAGACCTCTTGGTAATCTAATAGGAGGTAAGTCGATGATAGTCTCGTACCAAGTCAGAATACCTTTGTTTTAGCTTCCTTCTTTCACTACCTAGCTCTATGACTATTTAAGCTTATGGGACCTAATTTGAAAACTGCTTATTTTAGAATAGATTTCCCAGATCTTCATCTGCTCTAAAAAATTCTGACTTATGTCAGAAAAGTTTTCAATTGACTTCTCTATAATACATGTAATGAGTACAAAATGGCTCTGGGGTAACAAACTAATTTTCAAAAGCTACAACTATCATATACCAACTTAACCAATTTTGAGATTTTTCCAATTAGGTAATAGGTTTGTATGGTTCAAAAGGCTATATCGCCAAATATAGCATCTTGCTATATTTTCTCTACTCAAATGGATTGGTTGATTTTTTTTTTTTTTTTGCCATTTTTAAAAAAGGTTTTATTTATTTGAGAGAGAGAGTGAGAGAGAGCACGAGCAGGGGGGAGGAGCAGGGGTAAAGAGAAAGAAGCAGACTCCCCCCTGAGCAGGGAGCCCAACCTGGGCTCAATCAAATGACCTTGGGAATCATGACTTGAGCCAAAGAGACACTTAAACGACTGAGCCATCCAGGCACCCCACTTTTTATGCCTTTTATTATCACAAAAAGAGATTTCTTTTTTTAATAAAAATGGCAACATATCCTAAAGGAGAAATACTGATTTGACAAAATTTTATTGCTCTAATACTTGAAATTTGTAGGTGTTTGTCAACTAATAGAGTTTAATTTTCTCTATTTCTATTCACTTAACCAGACACATTACAGTATTAATTTTCATGATTTATGTAAGGTGATAACTACTTTTTTTAAACAGTTGATACTCAAGTGACTATTGAAGTTCTCTATTCTTTCCACAGAGCACGTCCTTTGCCACCTGATCACTCAGATGACGAAAAAGAATAGAACTTTCATAATTCATCCTTGACTAATGTGTCCTGTTTATTATTCTAGGATGTAAATTTGCATAAATGTATTTGTTCCAATTAGTTTTGTTGAATAGGCATTTAATTTAAAAAAATGAGGCTTACATAGTTACTCTAAAGCAAGTGATTATGATATTAGAGACTTTGTAAGATTAATTATGGTTACTTAGCTTAGCATTCAGTATAATGCATATTTGGTTTCTTTTACCTGTTGTTATTAAGCTTCTTGTTCTTGCTAAAAATTAATCATTGCATAGTGTTCCAATTATGAATCTGCTGTGTTTGAGATTTGCTTAGATCTTTGTACTGCTGCCATTTTTATTGGCATTTGATTATTGGAATGGTGCCATATTTTCATTCCTTTTATTTGCTTTAGGAAGCAGAGTTAGATTTTTGCACATTAAAAAATTCAGTATTAAACTGAACTTATACCCTTTTTAAGAAAGAGGGCCAAAGATGCAATGTTGAAAAATTTGGACGGCTATGTATCTTTTCCTTAAGGGCAATTTGGCTTGAAGATTAAACAGTTGATAAAGCTTCTAACAACAAAACAGATAAAATACTAGCATACAATTAGACAAGAATATTTTATAGACTACATTAAAAGAGAGAACTTTTCCTAGAATATGCCTTTGATTCAGTATCATAAAATATTACCCTTTGGGCTTATAATTTTAAAGTTGGAAATCAATAAAACATGAAAGGCAACATGCCATAAACCTAGAGATCTGTCTAGAATCCTTAGAGCTAACATTATATATTTTAAGATAACCAGGGGTGTAATTAGAGGTGGGTACAATATAACTTAGTAACTGATATTACTTCCTCATCATACTTTTTGCTCCCTGACCTCCTGTTGTCAAAATTAACCACGTTTTAACAAGTGTTTTCCTGAACTTTATTTTTAATAAATGAGTACTTATTTTCACAACAGACTGTCCATTTGTGTGCTTCCTGAGATTATATCCTACTAGATACTTCTTTTTTCCTTACAAATACAAATCAGTGCATTGATCTGATTTTATAAATTTCTTAACTAAGTTCTGATGATTGTAGATTATATTTTTTGCTTTGTCTTTTAGAGATGGATATTAAGCAGAATGTTGCTGAATTGAGAGTCAAATATTTTAAAAAGATTTTATTTATTTATTCATGATAGACACAGAGAGAGAGAGAGAAAGGCAGAGACACAGAGGGAGACGGAGGCTCCCAGCAAGGAGCCCCATGTGGGACTCCATTCCAGGACCCCAGGATTCCGCCCTGAGCCAAAGGCAGATGCTCAACCACTGAGTCACTCAGGCATTCCGAGAGTCAAATTTTTATCCTAAGTACTTCCTTAATAATTAGGCTTCATATTAAGGAGTAGCTCAAATGAACTCTATTAAAGTCAAGTTTTGATGGATCTGAAATCCGATTTGCTATTTTTCACTGATGGAAAGAGAAACTTTATGGTGCTGTGTCTAATGAAGTTGAATTATGTAATTGCTACCAAATACACGACATATGATAATGTGTTTAGTTAGCAGAGATTCCATGTAATGTTTTCTTGTTAAAGTTTTTGTAAAATATAGATTGGCAATTTAACCTCTTCTAAATATAAGGGAAGTACAGACTGTTTCCACCAAAAACTGAATCAAAAGGTAAAATTTATACATTAAAAAGATAATTAAGTTTATAATTTTATACCCTTCTTCACAAAGTTAATCTGGTTTTCCTCTTTGAATGGATTATTCAGATTACTAATATAAATGTTAAATTCCTGACCAGACAATGAATAAAACTACTTTTTTGGAATTTTTAAACATTGTGAGGATCATATGTATCTTGTGTTTACCTTATTTCACAAAGGAAGAACAATACCATAGTGAAAGTTGTACAGGGTGCTCAAAGAGTTATTTATGACAAATGCTTATTTTTTTAGAAAGTAGAAAATAACCTAAATGCACTGAACCTTTCCATATGTACATATACACTGCTTACAGTTTTCACTGTATTTAGAATATGTCATGGTAATTCATTTTTGGAAAAATGGAAGGTTCAGTTGGACCTTGATCCAACTAATTTTGTTATAATGGATATTTTTATCTTTGAGGATAGCATATGGAGGTGAAAGGATCTTTACTGAATCAAAACTTCACTGAACAAGAAATAATCTTGTCCAAATCAAGCCACTTACAGCTGTTCATTATGTGAACTGTTTTATTAATTGGCAACTCTAATTGTGAAAAAATGTTAGGAATTAAAATTTGAATTTCTATAACTCCCCTCCTCCTATACTTGGTATTTATTTGTGAGAGAGAGCAAGCACAAGCAGGCAGAGGGGCAGAGGAAGTGGGAGAAACAGACTCACTGCTGAGCAGGGAAGCCCACTGAGGGGCTCAATCTCAGGACCCTGGAATCATGACCTGAGCCAATGGCAGATGCTTAACCAACTGAGCCACACAGGTGCTCCTCATAAATAAATCTTTTTTTAAAAAGAAAATGATATAATTATAGAAGTCATATGACCATTTAGTAGTTAAGCCAGTTACTGATACAACAATACAAAAGCAATTGAATAATTTATTTATTTATTTATTTTGCAATTGAATAATTTAAAACTGTAGGAAGAGAAGATTTAAATGAATACTTTTGTGACTCATACATCCTTAGGCAATTGGAAAAATGAATGATGCATTTCTATATTGGCTACTACATTTAACAATTTTATCCAATAAAATATTTATTTCCATAGAACACATTAACCATATTATGTTTTATGGTTTTTAGTGACATTTAAGTCCACCATAGTTTTAGATAAGTCATTGGTCATTGCGCTCATAGTTTTATTTTTCTAATTTAAAAATTTTTTATTCTGTTGACAATTGAAATACCATCCTCTATTTTGTCATGGTAACAGGTTTATCACTTGTCACCTACTGCCAGGTAGTTTTTTTTTTTTTTTTTTTTTTTAAGTAATCTCTACACCTAATTTGGGGCTGGAACTTGCATGCTCTACTGACTGAGACAGCCAGGCACCCCATTAAAAGAACTATTAATTACTGGATGTATTCAGATTCCATTTGAATTTTTTTGTGTGTGCATACTCCCACACATATGCATGTCCATGGCAAGAGTTGAAATGTTTTAGGCTTATTAAACAACTTATTACTGACATTTGAATCTCAAGTGATTTCCTACAGGTTTTGCTGAACTGCCTAGAGTGAATCAATTTAATGCTGTCTCAGGTGAACAGGAAACCCAACAGCCCTGCTCTTTCTTTTAAGCTACCAAAGCTCATTTCCTCTGCCTCCAGTGAGGTGGACAACAGCCAAATATTGGTGACTACGAGCCTATCATGACCAATAAAATCAGAGCCAGCAATTGCAAGTACATTCACTGCCATGGGATAGAGAACAGATTCAGCTTTACTGCTTTTAAGTAGACATATTCAAGATAAGAAAGTCCAGCCAAGATTTTTACTAATTTTTTTTTCTGAATGCCCAACTATATTTCTCTGAATATTTAACTGCCATAATGATATGGGTCATTTTTCTAAAAAGACGATTAATTAGGGACGCCTGGGTGGCTCAGCGTTTGGACGTCCGGCTTCGGCTCAAGGCATGATCCCAGTTCGGGGATCGAGTCCCGCACGGGGCTCCCCGCATGGAGCCTGCTTCTCCCTCTGCCTCTCTCTGTGTCTCTAATGAATAAATCAACCTTTTTTTTTTTTTTTTTTTTAAGAGAGGATTAATTAGTTATATTGGGTTTTACCACAGCCAGGAGCTTTCCCAATACTTCCAAAACCTGGATTACCCCGACAGAAGAATCAATGAGGTCTCCCATTTTTCTTGTCCACAGTGTACGTATGAAAGTTTATTCTGAGTGTAGGAGGATTAAACGTCGTCTTTCCGCAGCCTGATTACCGGCTTCATTTGGCCTTTTTTTTTTTTTTCTTTTAAGGGTCACAATCACTCTACTCGATTTACAGCCAGTCCTTGTTTTCCCCTTCGATTTGAGCTAGGTTCTTCCCAGATCGTACGCAAACGTGCAATCCCCACAAGAGAGAAGATCGGTGAAGACGAAACTTTCCTCACCGTTCGGCTTCAGAGGCTGTCGCAGGAGAACGAAGTGCACGAAAACGCTTTCGTAACATTAAAGTTGTTTTTTTTTTTTTTTTTAAACCCAGTTGAAACGTCCACAAGAGGGAGATGCTAAATCGCCAGAAAATAACTCCCACGAGGGACCAGAGGGAGCCTTAGGAGGAGCCAGTGGGTGGGCCTGGGACTCAGGGGGGCAGGGAGCAGGTGTATTATAGTGGCGGGGACGGGGGTGGCTGGAGGGGGGAACACAGCTGAAGGGAAAAGCCAGCTGGGCTCAGTGCCTCCGGGTCGAGGAGTGTGACCCTTCTAAGACCACGGGGAAGAGGTGAGAGGGTGTTTGCCAAAGGGGAGCACGCGCTCCCAGGTACCCCCGGTAGTCCCCGAAGAACCGGGGGTGGTTGTCTTTGAAGGCACTTCCGCTTAGCAACCCCACGCGGTTGCTAGGGAGTGGCAGCAGCGGGGATGACCCGGAAGTGGTGGTGTCCATTTCTCGCTGCCTGCTTTAAGTCTGTCCTATCGGGAGCGCCAGGGTGCTCTGCGCCGGGCCGAGGGTGGGGCCAGCACTAGTGGTTCCGGCTCGGCTCCTCCAGCCCCTTGGCTCCTCGCTCCCCCCCTCCCCTCCCGCACCTCTCTCCTCCCTCCCGCTCCTGGGAAAGAGAGAAGCCGCCGCTGCGGGTGGGTAGAGAAGCGCTCGGCGCCTCGGGGAGGGGACCGCGCCCGCCCCGTCTGAGCCTCGGAGCCCTGCCGGACCAGGTACTTACTCTGGGTTCGACGGGGTCCGGGAAGCTGGCGCCTGAGGGTGTGTGTGTGTCCGTAGGGAGTGGGGGGGGGGGCCCTTCCCCAGGTTGGGGAGGGGGCCGCGGAGATCCTGGGTGGGGCGCAGGCCGGTTTGCGCGTCCGTGGCGGGTGGCGGGGGTGGGATGGAGGGTTTGGGGGACGCGGCTGGCGGAGAGTTTCGGGTGGTCAGCTCGAGGTCGCGGAGAGGCGCCCCCTCGGATGCAGAAGACTTCGGCCGGACTGGACGGGGAGTTCGCCACCTGGAGGGCTCGCTCTGAAAGGGGGAGCATCCTCCCGGGCCCCAAGGGGAGCCTGGACATCGTCCGAGCGGTCGGGGCAATCCCTGGCTGCCCCTGCCTTCCGTCGTGAGACGGAGCGCGGCTCCCCGGGTTGTGGGGGTTGTGAGTCGGCCGGGCACCGCGGGGAGCCGCCCTTGGCGGAGCTAGGGCAGAAGAGGGGGTAAGGGGACCTCCCTCCGCCCAACTTCCGTGTGCTTCCCCCACTTCTTCCTTTACTGCTCTCTCGCCCTCGAGTCCTACCGGAGCGGTACCCCCCCCCCCCCCGCAAAGTGGGCAAGCATCATAGCGTTAAAAAAAAAAAAAAAAAAAAAAGGTGGAACTAGGCTCACTGCCCTTAAATGATACTTCAGGTGTTTGGAAAGTGCCAGAATGGCATATTCAACGAGGCCTCCCAGTTCGATATTAAATCTGGCATAAATTATCGTAGAAAAGTGCAATACGGAAAAGCACCAAACTACAGGCTAGTCGTCGTCGGGTATATAGCCCTTGTTTGGTAGATATGCATGTTTATTTAAAAAAAAAAAAAAAAGACTGAGGGGAACCCTATAGATCTAGAGGTCTAAGACATGTTGAGGCAAGCCTGCTTTTCCAGTCTCTTTCCTACCTGTCAGTAAGCCTGTCCTAGTTTAAATGAAGCAGAAAGATCCTCTTCATTTGTATTTCAATTAGCGACCGAGTTGTATCTCTGTGTGTGGTGATAGATGTCTCAGAATAGATACGTGAACGTTCAGAGAGACAAGGTCCTCTGCTTTTGAGCCTCTTAATCTTTTAAGGAGATAACAGTGGTCAAGTGAAGTATTGGCTTTGAGGTTGAGGTAGGTAAATCTGGGATTGAACCCAGTCCGTGCCACCGGCTAGTTGTTGACCTTGGCCAAGTCGTGGGACCTACCAGAGCTTTTCGTTACTTCGTAAGTGAGAGGAGTTAACATTTTTACCAGTATTGTAAGGGTGTACGTGTGGGTGTGTGCGTTGCATTTAAGTCACAGTCCACTTAAGGGGCGCCTGGGTGGCTCAGTGGGTTTAATCCTGAGACTCTTGATCTCAGGTCAGGTTTTCATCTCAGGATCCTGAGTTTAAGCCCGGAGTTGGTCTTCACGCGCAGGTGGAGCCTGCTTCAAAAAAAGAAAAATAACAGTCCACTTTAAATGAAAGCACCTTTTAATTGAAAGAGTGATTGTTATCATTAATCTCAGACAGTCGAGATAGCCCGGTTTTGTGGAATGAGGTTTGAGATGGAAAGGGAACTGGATAATATTGCAAAACCATATGTATACAACAGGACTTCCAGTGGCTTGTAGAAATTTATCATAAGTATCACGAAATTCAGTTATTAGGTTCTTTAAACTCTAAAAAAATAAAATAAAATAACAATATGTGCGTTTATTGAAGCGACCATTATTGTTTCAAAGGTTTTTCTTGGATTTGTAGTGTGTGTGGTGTAGATTGATTTTAAAAAAAATAAACACTTAAAGAATAATGTATATAAATTTTAAGTTTTCAATTCCAGTTAACATAGTGTTATATTAGTTTCAGGTGTGCAGTATGGTAATTCATCACTTCTATACGTATAACATATAAAGTATAATTAACTTCATATGGCTCTGAAGAGAATTAAAATTGGGGCATAAAATAGAAAGTAATTTTAAGATTAACATCAACATCAGTAGCATGACTTCTCTTAATTAGACTTAAAACTATTAGCAATATGTACAGAATTCTTATGTATAATATTCTGTAAAAATAAATGAAAATGGAATGAATTTCTGCTTTTAAATTATTCATGATGAAAGTATAGACCTAAATCTTAGAATAGTAAGTCTTCATTCATTTTTTTTCTTCATTTTATAGATTTAAAAGATACAGTTAGATGTAACATGATGTCAAATTATTAACTAATATAGTTTGCTTTTTAATGTAACTTGTAGTTAGTAATTTTTTTTAAGATTGTATTTATTTATTCATGAGAGAGACACAGAGCGAGGTAGAGACACAGGCAGAGAGAGAAGCAGACCCCCTGTGGGGAGCCCAATGTGGGACTCAATCCCAGGCCCCCGGGGATCACTACCTGAGCCAAAGGCAGACACTCAACCACTGAGCCACTCAGGTGCCCTGTAGTTAGTAATTTTTAATTTTTAAATGCACTCTATACTTAAAAAATGTAAGTTCAGTAACTTCCTTTAATAAGATTTTGTGGAAAGTAGGTATAAAGTTTGTATCACTTTTTAAAGAGGTTTATAGGTTTTGCATGTTTTGAGAGAAATTTTCAAATACATTTCTTCCCTATGTCTATCTTTTACATAGTTGAACTTTTTTTTTCCAAAAATAGAACTCTCCAACTATATTGCATACTCTTTGAGGCAGAGATACTGTTAATTTCTATCCACTGCAGCTTCTTTACAGGGATGAAATAAATGTTGGTCAAATTGATAAACAGATATATAAAGTATACTATATTTTTTAAAGAGTTGAACTTATTTGCTACAGTTGTAGATTTTTTGTGGATTATTCGACTTTCTAAATGGCTTTTCTGAGTATATAAAGTCTTTGGGATCATCATTTTTCGTCATCTTTTGAATCTTAAAATTGAGGCTATATTATCTTGCTTTGGGAAAGCCATCAGAAGCTCCCATTCCCCCCTCCCCCCCCAATATTCTGATGGAACTTTGACTTATTACTAAATTAAATTTACTTTGGGATAGAAGATAGGATACTAGCTGTTAGAGGAAAAAGATCTACCTAAATAGCAGGCAACATTAGAGGCTGTTTGAGAGGACACTTTTCTCAGTGACCTTTTCCACTCAAAGTATGTGGCCATTCCAAGGATCTTTGCAGTTGTCAGTTATGGAATTTGCTTGTCAGGAAATCTAAAAATGACTAAACCTTTCTTTAATATTACATCTCTTGGATGATCTCAAAGAGTTTTAGCAAAGATTGGGAAGGCTTATATACCATATACTAGAAGCATATGAGGAACAAAGTACAGTTGATTTGACTGGTGCTGTCAAATTGGTAGTGAAAGAGTTATCATGGAAATGTTTTAAAAATGCCAAGCAGTGCTTTACTCAAACCAAATGAATATTCTTCCAGAGCTTTACTTAAATAAGTATTCTTCCAGAGCTTATTCCTTTTTTTTAGGATATATTACTTTCTGAAGATACGACTTGGTCTCTATTAAGGATAAATAATTAGGGGTGCCTGGGTGGCTCAGTAGGTTAAGCGGTTAAGTCCCTGCCTTTGGCTCAGGTCATGATCTCGAAGTTCTGGGAATAAGCCTACCCCTCCTCAGGCTCCCTGCTCAGCCGGAAGTCTGCTTCTCCACCTCCTTTTGCCTCCTCCCCCCTGCTCATGTTCATACTCTGTCTCTCAAATAAATAAATAAAATCTTTAAAAAGAATGAATAATCACTGTTTAAAGAAAAAAAAACGCTGATATCACAGACAGGTTTTAATATCAACAATCTTGGTAGAAACTGCTTCAAGGTTTTAGATAAGTGGAAGTAGACTTTCATGAAAGAGCTTAGAATTTGTGGCATGGTAGTTTTTCTCTTTTTAACATCTAACTTCTACTTATTTCTGCCTAATATAGAAACCTTGAGAAGCTAGGAGGGGGAGAAATGAAATTACTTCAGAATTACCATTTTAAGGTTTGTGGATTACTTATTTGGAGAGCTAAATTGGATTTTGACATTATTGGGATTGTGTTCAAGATGGACTCAGGAAAAAAAAAAATCAGATGCCATCTGTTTCAGATTCCTTATTCCCTCACCCCTTTTCATGTTTTATGGCTTTGAATTCATCAGATTATTTTTCAAAAATAAAAATCCTTGGTAGATTTAGGTTATGTAATTTCAGCTATATCAGTGAACATGTAACCAAAAGGACTTGCATTTTTTTAAAAGATTTATTTATTTATTTATTTATTTATTTATTTATTTATTTATTCATTCATGAGAGACACAGAGAGGCAGAGACACAGGCAGAGGGAGAAGCAGGCTCCATGCAGGGAGCCCGATGTGGGTCTCGATCCCAAGTCTCCAGCATCACGCCCTAAACTGCTGAGTTACCCAGGCTGCCCCCAAGGACTTACATTTTTATATTGAGTTACACAAAAAGATCACAGACCATGGTTAAAAGTAATTGTTAAGCTATTTTAAACAATTTGAACATTAGGTAGCTTCATGCTTGTCATCGTTCACTTAGCCATTTTTTCAGTAACACTTGTTGCTAGAAGTTACTTAAAAAATGGATTTTTTTTTCCTCCTTCATGTTACAACTAAAAGAGAAGCTTCTGAGGATTTTTTTTAATTTAGTGATAAGTCCACTTAAATTTAATCTTTCAATAGGGAGTTTTGGCTTACCATATGCCAGTTGCTATTATTTTCATCTAAATGGTTCATAGGCCATATTCTTGCCATTTTTCAGTTTGGATCTTAATAAATCCTGAGGATAGGTGTTTTGGTTTACTGAGCTGGAAAATCCTGAGGATAGGTGTTTTGGTTTACTGAGCATTACTTGTTCAGGTTACAGTAGTTGGTACCTGGCATGGACCAGAAACACCAGGCATCTTTGAGAAACTGTAAAGTAGCAGTGTGGTCTCTCAGCAATGGCCTGAAGAGACAGCAATCTGGATAGAAGAGAGCCATGGTTTGTCTGCAGCAGAAATGTTCTGGTATTGTAGGAAGACTGATGGACTGCTCCTATACTGCTGTAATCTTTTCCTCACCAGAAGCTCCAAGTGGGCAGTGTAGTTATGGCAAGGGCTGCAGTGTCAGGGATGGGAATTGTTCTTCAATAATCACTCACCCATCACAATGGAGGCATACACATACTGGGGAAAGGGGTATTCTCTTGGATTTTGCCTTGGTCAGAGAAGCTAAGTGAACAGCCATTGCCTATGTCATCAAAGACGGTTGGTACAACACCCCTGAGTGCTGGGTAAGCCCGTCAAAATGCTACAGTTTCTTCATCAAAATGACACGTAAATTTTCCAAGGAACAATATAGCATTGGGTCCACACCGATTTCTGTAGGTTACGTTTTCTAACCCCAGAAAAAGGGGTGTTGAAGGCTTATGGGCCTCTGAATGAAAGTACCATGTATTTATGTTCCTCCTGATAAGTTTATAAATATATTTCGTCTGCTGGCATTAATGAGTAATATGAAAATGTTTTAAGGTGTGTGTGTGTGTGTGTGTGTGTGTGTGTGTGTGTGTGAAGTGTCCATGGTATTCATTGGATCTCATTTTAGTTCTTCAGGCTAAATTGCTAACCATAGCTGTGGTCAAGTGGCTTCCTAGCTGGATTTTTTTCTCCATTTCCTAGAGGTCACTCTCTCACATAGGTGCTAGTGAGCAGGGATATGACCAATGCCAGGAAAAAGGCCAGGGGATTTAAGTTAAATTTTTTTTTTTTAAGATTTTATTTATTTATTCATGAGAAACACAGAGAGACAGGCAGAGACACAGGCAGAGGGAGAAGCAGGCTCCACACAGGGAGGCTGATGCGGGACTTGATCCCAGGTCTTCAGGATCACGCCCTCGGCCTAAAGCGGCACTAAACCGCTGAGCCACCTGGGCTGCCCCTAAAGTTAATTTTTTTTTTAAATTTAAATTGATTTAAGTTTGATTTTATTTAATTTCTTTCACTGTTCTGGAATTTCTCTAACCTAAAGTGGCAATATCTACTATCCACAGATACCTAGTTGTTTCTTTTAATTAAGACTTTAATTTTTTTTTTAAGACTTTAATTTTTTTTAACAGTTGTAGATTTACAGAATAATTGAGCAGATAGAATTCCATCTCTCCATATCCACAAAACTACAACCCCTCCACTTTCCCTATTATTGACATCTGGTGTTAGTATGATACATTAGTTATAATTAATGTACCAATATTGATACATTATTAACTGTAGTGCATGATTTTCATTTAAGGCTTACTCTGTATTGTACACAGGTCTGTGGGTTTTAACAACTGCATAACAACATGTATCCACCATTACAGTTTAATATAGTATAGTTTTTACCCACCTAAAAAACGTTTTTTTAAAGACCTATTAACCCGTCCTCTCCTTCCCCCAGAATCCTTGACAACCACTGACCTTTTTGCCGTCTCTGTAGGTTTTTCGTTTTCCAAAATTTCATATGGTTGGAGTCATACAGTATGTAGCCCTTTTATACTGGTTTCTTTCACTTACCAATATGTATCTAAGGTTCCTCCATGTCTTTTTGTGACTTGATAGCTCCCTTAGATAAATGGCTAGGAGCATGATTATTTGGATTGTATGGTAAGACGTGTTTAATTTTATAGGAAACTGCCAAACCATCTTCCAAAGTGGTTATATCATTTTGGATTCCCATCAGCAATGAATGAGTATTCCTGTTGTTCTACATCCATTGCCAGAATTTGGTATGGTCAGTTTTTTGTACTTTAGCCATTCTTTTTTTTTTTTAATATTTTATTTTTATTCATGAGAGACACACAGAGAGAGGCAGAGACACAGGTAGAGGGAGAAGCAGGCTCCTTGCAGGGAGCCTTACGCCCTGAGCCGAAGGCAGCCACTCAACCGCTGAGCCACCCAGACATCCCATACTTTAGCCATTCTAATAGGTGTTTTAATTTGCAGTTTCCTTATGACATAAAATGTTGAGCACCTTTTCATAGGCTTATTTGCGTTGATTAATCTTTTTTGGTGAGATGTCTGTTCACATCTGCCCATTACTAAATTGGGTGGTTTTCTTACTGTTATTATAACTGTTTTAAGTGTTCTTTGTATAATTTGGATACACATCCTTTATCAGATACGGTTTTTGCAATTTTTTTCCAATCTGTGGTTTGTCTCTTTATTCTCTTAACTGTCTTTCATAGCAAAAAAGTTTTAAATTCTAATGAAGTCTGCCTTACCAAGTTTTTCTTTCATTGACTATGCTTTTGGTATTGCATCTAAAAACCTCACTGCCAAACTCAAGGTCCCAAAGATTTTGTCCTATGTGATCTTCAAGAATTTTTATAGTTGTACATTTTACACTGAGTTCTAAGATCCATTTTTAGCTAATTTTTGTGAAAGGTTTAAGGACTGTGTCTAGTCATATTTTTGCACAAAGGTGTCCAGTTGTTTTGTAAAAATATTTTCTACTCAAAGTATTAATGTGGTGTGGAATTTTTTAAAAAGACTTTTTAAAAATATTTTTTTAAGTAATCTCTATACCCAGTGTGGGGCTCAAACTTACAACCCCGAGATCAGGAGTTCCATGCTCTACTGATAGAACCCAGCCTGGTGCTCCATAAAAAGACTAATTTTTTTAAAGGATTTATTTATTTAAGAGAAAGGGTGGAGAGAGAGAGCGTGTGTAAATGAACTAGGCCATAGGCAGAGAGAGAGAGGGAGAGAGAGATTCTTTTTGTTTTTAAGATTTTACTTATTTATTCATGAGACGCAGAGAGAGAGAGAGAGGCAGAGACACAGGCAGAGGGAGAAGCAGGCTCCATGTAGGGAGCCTGACGCGGGACTTGATCCCGGGACTTCCAAGATCATGCCCTGGGCCAAAGGCGGGCGCTAAACCGCTGAGCCACCCAGGGATTCCCCTGGAGAGAGATTCTTTTTCAACTTTATTTTTTTAAAAGATTTTATTTACTTATTTATTCGTGAGAGACAGAGAGAGAGAGAGTCAGAGACATAGGCAGAGGGAGAAGCAGGCTCCATGCAGAGCCTGATGTGGGACTCGATCCTGGGACTCCAGGATCATGCCCTGAACCAAAGGAAGATGCTCAACCACTGAGCCACCCAGGCATCCCCCGGAGAGAGAGATTCTTAAGCAGACTCTGTGCTAAGTGGGGAGCCTGATGCAGGGCTCAATCTCACAACCCTGAGATCATGACCTGAGCTGAAGCCAAGAGTCTGATGCTTTAACTGACTGAGCCACTCAGGTGCCCCTAAAAGATTTTATGTTTTTAGGGCACTTTTAGGTTCACAACAAAATTGAAAGGAAGAAAACCGATTTCCCATAAACCTTCTGCATGACACACACATAACTTCCCTAAATCATCTCCACCAGAGTGGTACACTTGTTACAGTTGATGAACCTCTATTGACATGTCATAATCACCCAAAGTTCATAGTAGCTTAGGGTTCATTCTTTATTTTGTGTATTCTATGGGTTTGTAAAAGTGTATAATATCCATCATTATAATATACAGAATATTTTCACTGTCCTAGAAATCGTCTGTGCTCTGCCAGTTCAGCCTTCCCTCTCACCCCAAACCCTGGCATTGTTTTTGTTTGTTTGTTTTTAAGAAATGAAAATGAATAAAATAATTTGTGGGGGTGATTTTGAAAAGCGATTTTCCTAACATTCTCAGATGTAATTAGAAGCATTGTTCAAAGTCTGAATTTCCTTTTCAAAATGATTATATTAGGTCATTAGGTGGTAATCAACAGATGCTTAATTCTTTGAGATATGTAATTGAGTATTAGGATGTGCGAGCTAAATGTGGCACTGGGCATATGACAGTTGCGTGTGGTAACGGGGCTTGATGGGAGATCTAAATTCAGAATTTTTGAACTAACACTAAAGTTTTGTGGGTTTTGTTTTAAAGATTTATTTATTTATTCATGAGAGACAGAGAAAGGCGGAAGCAGGCAGTCTCCCTGCAGGAGCCTGATTCAGAACTCCATCCCTGCACTCCAGCATCACGCCTAAGCTGAAGGCAGACACTAAACCTGAGCCACCCAGGCATCCCGAACTATCTCACTAAAGTCCTTTGCCACTTGCCTTTTATTATTGTGCAGGGTATTAGTTATGTAGATTTCTTGGTGGCCTTCTCTGGTGTTTGCTGCTTTTTTTTTTTTTTTTTTTTTAAGATTTTAATTACTTATTCATGAGAGACACAGAGAGAGGCAGAGACATAGAGCGAGAAGCAGGCTCCCTCCGGGGAGCCTGATGTGGAACTCAAACCCAGCCCAGGATCAAGACCTGAGCCAAAGGCAGATGCTCAACCACCGAGCCACCCAAGTGACCCTGGTGTTTACTTCTTATTACACTTGTTGAAGACTATCCAGAAGCTTGAGCTGGCAAAGATTGACTAGAAAGAGAAATCCTGGGTACTGCTATAGTTGAATGATTATTTCCAAATCTGAATATCTGTTCTAAACATAATAAAATGCTGTCCTGGGACGCCTGGGTTGGCTCAGCAGTTGAGCGTCTGCCTTTGACTTAGGGCGTGATCCCAGATTCCTGGGATCAAGTCCTGCATCAGGTTCCTTGCATGGAGCCTGCTTCTCCTCTCCCTTCCTGTGTCTCTGACTCTTTCTGTGTCTCTCATGAATAAATAAATAAAATCTTAAAAAGAAGAAACCCAAACAGGAAAAACTTTTAAAAAATTTAAAAAATAAAATGCTGTCCTGAGACACTATTTCTTATATGGCCTAAATAGTAATTGTTAGTTTGAATCCATTTTCAGTTGGCTTTATTAACTGTTCCTTCCTGGACTTCTAGGATACCTTCCATAACCGTAATTGATATTTTGACCTCTAAATATTCTGGTCATGTAAGGTATGATGCAAAAACTGTTCAATAACTCCATGTTTGGTGGGTTTTATTTGCCTTTTCACTTAGTTAATTAATAATAGACACAAGGAACAATCTGTTTCTGTGAAAGCACTTAGGTTTTCCAGAGATAGATGCTCTCCAAATCAATCATTGTGTAAGCTCACTTTGTCTTTAATGGGATCCATCTGGTTAATACTTGTGTTTCTTGAGTTTCATAGATGATGGGATCATAAAGCTAAAAGAAAACAAAGATGATCTAGTTAGGCCCTTTGATTTTACAGCTGAGATTACTGAAGTTCAGAGAGGCTAAGTGATGCTTCAAGATGGTATAGCTAATGAATGAGCCTGGAACCCAGATCTCCTGATTCCTGTCCAGTCCTGTTTCTCTGATAATACAAGAATTAATTCATTGTAGTTAATGAAGAAATTATGATCTTACAAGAAGTACATTTTCTGGATAATTTAAGTGGACTATTAAACTACAATATAGAATTCAGGTTTTTGGTTGAATTCCTAACTTCTGAAATGTCCAGTATTTCTTAAATTGCCAGGTGTCACTGGGTCTTTAGTTAAGAGCATATTTGTCATTTTTTCACATTCTAAATAGAAATTGACCAATTAAAAAATAATGAAGATACTATAGTCCATATTTAGTAAGCACATATTCGGCTGCATTAAAATGAATCTTAATGTATTTTTTTGCACAGTGGAGATAATCTGTTAATATTTAATGTCAAAGCAACAGTGGAATTCTGCTTTATGTGGTGGTGTATTTATAAAACTAAAGTGGAGTGTTATGTAAAACTAAAAGTACGGATTAATTTAATATGCATCTGGTGAATTCAGGGGCTTGAAGGATGCACATCTGTTGAAAAAACAAATCATAGAACTATTCAGAGCTTCGGCATCTTTAAATCTGTGTGCTTTGATTCTCTTTAACTGTTTTCGAAACAGTCTTTAATGGATTTAGACAAGGCTGTTTGCTCTAAGGAAGCAACTGTGAAGCCATTTATGATGATGCTATTAATCCTTTTATTCTCCACAGTATTTTGATACGTTGGCATTTTTTTCAATTTAGTTATTGGGGAAGGAAGAAGTTAAATGATCACCATAACAAGCTTGTTGCAGAACTGTATTTAAAAAAAAAAAGAGGGACCATAGTTCCTGATTTAGATAAATTAGAAATACTTTAAAGTTCTGACTTCTAATTTGAATCTGCAATCAATGAAGAAATAACCACAGAGTTCCTACTGTTTATTCATCATACTAGTGCTTTAGGAATATAGAAATTGACGATAAGATTATTTTACCAAGTTGGAGAAACAAGACTTAAAATGGAAGATTGAGAGTAATACAATCCAATAAGTAATTAAGTGCAAACTTGGTGATATAATCTGTGAATAGGAATTTGGAGGGGAGAACATTAAGTTCATAATTCTGACCGGAAGGAGATTGAAGGTAAAGTAGTAGATCTCAGCTCTCGCAGCTCTTTAGAATCACTTGGGGAGAGTTTTCCAGAATAAGTTGAATCAGAATCTCCAGGAGTGGATCCATCTGTAGCTTGTGAAAAGGCTTTTCCAGGTGATTGTAATGTGCAGGCAGTGCTGGAAACTACAGGCTTAAAAGATAGTTATAATTTGAGTAAGCAAGAAAGTGTTTTTGGGCAGCAAAGCTAAGCAGAGAGGGAGAATTTGGCACAGTCTTTGAAAAGAGTAATCCAATCCAGACCCCTGGGTGTAGTTCAGTGGTTGAGCGTCTTCCTGTCTTCCTTCATTCAGCTCAGGGCGTGATCCTGGGATCCTGGGATTGAGTCCTGCATCAGGCTCCCTTATGGGGAACCTGCTTCTCCCTCTGCCTATGACTCTGCCTCTCTCTCTCTCTGTCTCTCATGAATAAATAAATAAAAATCTTAAATTTTTTTTAAAAGTAATCCAATCAAAGCTGTCTGCGCCAATTAGAGAGTAGGGGAAAAAAGCTTAAGGAGGCAGAATGGGGTCATATGTAAAAGTAGTACTTCTCAGTGTGATTCCTTAACCAGAGCATTAGCATCACCTGGAAATTATTATAAATGCAAATTTTGAGGCCTGCTCTAGATTTACTGAATTGGAAACTGTAAGGGTGGGGTCCTCCAGTCTGTTTTAACAAACACTCCAGATGATTCTGATGTACACTACAGTTTTGAGAAACAGCTGTTAATAGAGGATAATGAAAGGCAGAGGAAGTTAGATTTGATATTGGCAATAAGTAGACTCCCATTGAAGGTTTTTTAAGCTGGGGAGTAACAGCATGCATTTGTATGTCTGAAGGTAAATATGTGCAGAGTCCTTTGGACTACTAAAAGGAATAAAGGACACCAGTTGAGGCACAGACATAATCAAGTGGATATACTCAAGGAGCCATGAGGGTCTGCTCTAAGGAATTATTAGTGAAAACATGTAATAGTAATAGTGATGGCAGTTTGAGTGTTTATAAAATGGGCAGTATGCTAAATGCTTTGCATACATTATCTCATTTTATTTTCACAACAAGCACTGAGGTGTGGCCATTATTACAATTTTACAGATTGAGCAATGAGGCAAAGAAAGGAAGCTACCTCCAAAGTTCACACTGCGGATAAGTAGTAGACAGAGATGTCAAGTTCAAGTATCTTTACCTCTAAAACCTCTTTGGAAGAAAAAGCTAGTAATATCTGGAGACCAAGAAATAAGACTGACTCAGAAAAGTTTTAATTCTAGGTGACAGCAAGGGGAAGTCATTATCAGAAGAGATAAATAGTGCTTACACTGGGCAATAGGACAAGTCAGACCCCTTGAAACTTTTGTAAAAGTGATTGTGAGAAATAACCGATGGAAATTTTTGTACTATGCTTTTTAGGTATAAAATTTGAAGTAATTTGTGATAACCTGAGTTTTCAGGTCTTATTTGACCTTTTGCTCATGGTGACTAAGTTAGAAGAGCCATCTCATCCAGCTTTTAAAAATGTCTTTTAGGGGCAGCCCCGGTGGCTCAGCGGTTTAGCGCCGCCTGCAGCCCTGGGCGTGATCCTGGAGACCCGGGATCGAGTCCCACGTTGGGCTTCCTGCATGGAGCCTGCTTCTCCCTCTGCCTGTGTCTCTGCCTCTCTCTCTCTCCTCTCTGTGTATTCTCATGAATAAATAAATAAAATCTTAAAAAAAATAAAAATGTCTTTTAGATTTTAGAGTAGATAAGTCCATGAATAAATTATGCTTGAGAAGCTTTCATAATACTACTTTTCTCTCTCTAAAGAAATATTATGACTTAGAAAAATGTCAGAAGTATCTTCATCTTAAAATGGGTGTGGGGTTTTTGTTTTTTAAATTTTAATTCAAGGTAGTTAACATATAGTGCAGTATTGGCTTTAGGAGTAGAATTTAGTGATTCATCTCTTACATATAACACCCATTGCTCATCCCAACAAATGCCTTCCTTAATGCCCATCATGCATTATTAGCCCATCCCCTCATCTACTTCCTCTTCAGCAACCCTCAGTGTGTTCTCTTAACTATAGAGTCTTTTATGGTTTGCCTCCCTCTCTGTTTTTATCTTATTTTTACTTCCCTTCCACTATGTTCATCTGTTTTGTTTCTTAAGTTCCACATAGGAGTGAAATTATATGATAATTGTCTTTGACTTATTTCACTTAGCATAATACACTTTACTTCATCCACGTTGTTGCAAATGGCAAGATATCATTCTTTTTGATGGCTGAGTAATATTCCAACACATATATATGTATATATCACACACACATACATACCATATCTTTATCCATTCATCAGTCAATGGACGTTTGGGCTCTTTCCATGATTTGGCTAGTAGACACTGCTACTATAAGCACTGGGGTGCCCCTTTGAATCAGCATTTTTGTATCCTTTGGCTAAATACCTAGTAGCACAATTGCTGGGTCGTAGTATAGTTCTATTTTTAACTTTTTGAGGACCCTCCATACTGTTGTCCACAGTGGTTGCACCAGTTTGTATTTCCACCAACAGTGCAAGAGAGTTTCCTTTTCTCTGCATCCTCGCCAACACCTGTTGTTTCCTGTGTTAATTTTAGCCATTCTGACAGGTGTGTGGTGGTATCTCATCATGGTTTTGATTTCCCTGATGATGAGTGATGTTGAACATCTTTTCACGTGTCTGTTAGCTATCTAGATGTCTTCTTTGGAATCTTTACTTTGAAAAAAAAAATTGTAGAGGGCATGTAGCTTGTTCAATTGGTAGAGCGTACAACTCTTTTTTTTTAAATTTTTTTTTTCTTTTTTAGCATACAACTCTTGATCTTGGAGTTGTAAGTTCAAGCCCGATGTTGGGTATAGAGATGACTTAATAAAATCTTGAGGTGCCTAGGTGGCACAGTTGGTTAAGCATCTGACTCTTGGTTTTAGTTCAAGTCATGATCTCAGGGTCATGAGATCAAGTCCTGCATTGGGCTCTACCTTCAGCAAGGAGTCTGGGTTTCTCTCTCCATCTCCCTTTGCCCTTCCCTGTTCCACCTCCCTCCACCCCCGCTCACTCACTCACTTGCTCTTTCTCAAATAAATCTTTCAAAAAATAAAATATTAAAAAAAATAAAAATAAAAATTGTGACAAATGTACATAAAAATTTCTATTTTAGCTATATGTAAGTGTATAGTTCTGTGATATTAGGTACATTCACATCGTTTGTCACAATCACCAGACTTTTTCATCTTCCCCAAATAAAATGCTATTGAACGTGGGTGTACAAATATCTGAATTCCCACATTCACTTTTTTGGACGTATACTCAGAAGTAGAATTGCTGGGTTATGTGGTAATTCTGTGTTGAACTCTTTTGAGGAATCAACCATATGGTTTTCTACAGCTGCTGTATCATTTTACATCCTCATCAACAGTGCACAAGGATTCCAATTTCTTCACATCCTTGCCAACACTTTATTTTCTCTTTCTTTCTTGCTTTCTTATTTTCTTGCTTTCTTGCTTTCATTCATTATAGCCTTGCTGCTAGGTATGAAATGGTATCTTATGATTTTGGTTTGCATTTCCTTAGTCATTAGTGATGTTGAGTGTCATTTTGTGTTCTTATTGGCCATTTGTATATCTTCTAAGAGTGTGATACTTTTAGCTCTTATACTTAGGTCTTTGACTGTTTTGAGTTGTACAGTGTGAGGTTAAGGTCCAGCTTCATTCTTTTGCATGTAGGTATCCCAGTATTATTTGTCTGTTCTTTCCCCAAAGAATACTCTTGGCTTTCTTGTTGAAAATCAATTTGTTATAGGTGTATGGGCTTATTTCTGGACTCTTTTTTATTCTGTTGATCTGTATACCTTTCTTTTTTTAAAGATTTTATTTATTTATTCATGAGAGACACAGATAGGCAGAGACACAGGCAGAGGGAGAAGCAGGCTCCATGCAGGGAGCCCGACATGGGACTCGATCCCGGGGCTCCAGGATCATGCCCTGGGCTGAAGGCAGACACCAAACCGCTGAGCCACTCAGGGATCCCCAATCTGTATATCTATCTTAATGCCAGTACCACAGTGTTTTGATTATTGTAGTTTTGTGGTAATTTTAAAATCAGAAAGTATAAGTCCTCCAATTTCATTTTTCGAGATTTTCCAAAATTGTATTTTGGCTGTTTGTTGTCCCTTGCAATTGCATATGAATTTTAAAATGTTTTTAGTGGCTCCCCTATGGTTTGCATTATACATTAATAACATTGATCTAAGTCAATTTCCAAATAACACTATATTGCTTCATGATTTGTTCAGGTATCTTATAAGAGGATTCCCAATTTCTCATTCCTGTCCCTCATAACATTTTTGTAACTTGTTTATCCAGGCCATAGTCACCCAGTAAATTGTTACTATTGTTATTTTGAACCAATACTTGTCCTTTAGATCTATTTTAAAAAAATAATTCTACTTTCATTTATTCTTTCTCTAATGATTCTCTTTATGTAGATCCAAGTTTTTGATCTATGTCAACTTCTTTCTGAACTTTTTTTTGGTATTTTTGGCAAAGCAGGTCTACTGGTGACAAATCCCTTCAGTTGATGTTTGAGAAAGCCTTCATTTCTCCTCCACTTCTGAAGGATAATTTCATTGATAGAGAATTTGAGATCGGTAGTTTTTTGCTTTTACCAGTAAGTATTTCATCCTTCTCCTTGTTTGTGAAAAGAGATAATGTCTCTAGCTATGGGCTTATGATTCTGGACTTTTGCTTCTAATAACTTTGATTCTCCCTATCCCCCTTTTTCTCCAGTTCTCAGGACAGTGATTTACCCAGTGACCTTAGTTCTCTGGTAGATTTAAGAAGAGGTGTTTTTTTTTTTTTTTCTTTCCAGTTTTCTTTTAGCAGGAATCACAGTTCTGTGATATTTACATGTCAGAGCAGAAACTGGCAATCTGTATATGAATTTTAGGAACAGCTTTTCCATTTCTGGAAGAAAAAAAAAAGGCCATTGGATTTTGGTAGGGATTGCATTGAATCTGCAGGTCACTTTGAGTTGTACTGCCATAGCAATATTATGTCATCTAAATTGGACAACAGGATCTCTTTCCATTTACTTTGGTCTTCATTCATTTCTTTCAGCAATTTTTTCCCAGTTTTCAGTGTACAATGCTTACATCTTCTTAGATAAACTTATGCATAAATATATCTTGATTTCTTGATGCTATGATAAGTGGAATTTTTAAAGTATTCACTGCTGGTATATGGAAATATAGTTGATTTTTGTGCTGAGTTTGTTACCTGTAATAATTTTTTTGTATATATTCTTTAGGCTTTTTTTTTTTTTTTTTAAGATTTTTATTTATTTGTTCATGAGAGAGACAGAGAGACACACAGGCAGAGGGAGAAGCAGGGAGCCTACGTGGGACTCGACCCCGGGTCTCCAGGATCACACCCTGGACTGAAGGCAGCGCTAAACCGTTGAGCGACCCGGGCTGCCCAAGCTTTCTAATATAGGATCATATCCTCTGTGAATAGAGATAATTTTACTCTTTTTGCCAATTTGAATGGGTTTTTCTTTCTTTCCTTTAAAAAGTTTTTATATATTTTTTGCCTAATTGCTCTGGCTAAAACTTCCAGTACATTATTGAATAGGAGTGACGTTTGGGAGCATTGTGGTCTTGTTCCTTATCTCGGGGAGAGCTTTCAGTCTTTCACCATGGAGTATGCTAACTGTGGGGTTTTCATAAAAATTTATTATTTTGAAGAAGTTCTTTTCCTAGTTTATTTTTATCATGATAGAATTTTGTCAAATGCATTTTTCCTAAAGACTTATTTATCTGAGCAAGAGAGAGAACGTGAGCGGGGGAGGAGTCAGAGGGAGAGAGAGTATCTCAAGCCGACTCCCTTCTTAAGCGCAGAGTCTAATATGGGGCTGGATCTTACAATCCTGAGATCATGACCTGAGCCGAAATCAAGAGACAGACTGAGCCATCCTGGCACCCTGCACTTACTTACTTTTCCTTTCTTGCTTGCTTGCTTGCTTTCTTTTTTGCATCAACATTGATGATTATGGTTTTTCTCCTTCATTCTGTTAATGGGTGTATTCTATTGATTTTTTTATAGTTGACCCACCTGGGATAAAGCTATTTGTCATGTGTAATCCTCTTAACATACTGTTGGATTAGTATTTTGTTGAGGATTTTTATATCTGTATTGGTCTATAATTTTCTTGGGATGTTTTTATCTGGCTTTGGAATCAAGGTAATCCTGGCTTCACAGAATGAGTTAAGAACTATTCTGGATTTTGGGAAGGTTTGAGAAGGATTGTTAATTATTTTTTTAATGTTTGGTAGAAATTACCAGTGAAGTTGTGTAGTCCTGGGCTTTTCTGGGTAGGAAGTTTGACTAGTGATTCAGACTTTACTTGTTGCAGGTCTGTTCAGATTTTCAATTTCTTCTAGAATAAGTTTTGGTACTTTGTGTGTTTATAGGCCCGTGTCCATTTCATCTAGGTTATCTGTTTTGTTGGTGTACACATACTCATAGTTTCCTTTTATAATCCCTTGTAAGTTTCAGGTCTGTAACATTGTCCCCACTTTCATCTCTGAAGTTAGTACTTTGAGTCTTCTTTTTTTTCTTGGTCAGTCTAAGTTTGTCAATTTTGTTGATTTTTTCCAAAGAGGTAGCTTTTGGTTTTGTTGATTTTTTTTTTTTTTTTCCTGCTTCATCTCCACTCTAATCTGTATTATGTCTTTTCTTCTGTTAGCCTTGGATTTAGCTTGTTCTTTTTCTAGTTCTTTAAGTTGTAAATTCATTAAGGTGTAAACTTTAGGGTATCAATTTGGGATCTTCTTGTTTAATGTAGGCATTTGTATCTATAAATTTACCTCTCAGCACTACTTTCACTATATTTCATAAGTTTTGGCGTGTTGTGTTTTTGTTTTAATTTGTCTCGGTATTTTCTGATTTTTCTTGTGAATTTTTTATTTTCTTTTTTTGGTGACTTCATCTTTAACCATTGGTTGCTTAAGATTATGTTGTTTGGGGAATCCCTGGGTGGTGCAGTGGTTTAGCGCCTGCCTTTGGCCCAGGGCATGATCCTGGAGACCCAGGATAGAATCCCACGTTGGGCTCCCTGCATGGAGCCTGCTTCTCCCTCTGCCTATGTCTCTGCCTCTCTCTCTCTCTCTGTGTGTGACTATCATGAATAAATAAATAAAATCTTAATAAAAAAAAAGGATGTTGTTTGGTTTTTACTATTTATGGATTTTCCAATTTTTCGTCTGTTAATTGATACCTAATTTCATAATCTATTATCATAAATGACACTTTGTATGATTTCAGCCTTTTAAAATTTATTGAGAATTATTACCTGTTCTAATATATTATCTCTCTTGGAGAATGTTCCATGTACACTTGAGAAAAATTTGTATTCTGATTTGTTGAGTGCTCTACATATGTCTGTTAGGGCTAATTGGTTTATAGTATTGTGCAAATACTCTATTTCTTTATCTTCTACCTGGCTGTTCTATCCTTGTTGAAAGCAGAGTGTGGAAGTCTCTAATTGCTATGGTAGAAATGTCAGTTTCTCCATTCAGTTCTGTCAGTTTTTTCTTGATATATTTTGTGACTCTTGTTAGGCATGTTTATAATTTCTTGGTCTGTTTTCATCATTTTACTTTTAACTGTTGTGTCTTTTGATATAAATTGTCTTGTAAAGAGTTGGATTATTCTCAATCCATTATAGCAATCTCTACCTTTTAATTGGAGAATTTAACCCATTTATATTTATTTATTTATTTTTAAATATTTTATTTATTTATTCATGAGAGACACAGAGAAAGGCAGAGACACAGGCAGAGGGAGAAGCAGGCTCCGTGCAGGGAGCCCGACGTGGGACTCGATCCCAAGATCCCGGGATCATGCCCTGGGCAGAAGGCAGATGCTCAACCACTGAGCCACCCAGGCGCCCCAACCCATTTATATTTATTTTTTTATTTTTTTTTCCATTTATATTTAAAATAACTTAAAAGGAAGGTGTTATTTCTACTATGTAGGATGTTTCTCTATTTAGCTATTTGTTTTCTGTTTTACATATATGTTTCTCAGGTCCTTTATTACTGCCTTCATTTGCAATTAGTTTTGTTTCTTTATTCTCCTTGCTTTTTTTCTATATATAAAGGTATATTTCTTAATATTACTTTGGAGAGGGCAGCCCGGGTGGCTCAGCGGTTTAGCGCCGCCTTTGGCCCAGGGTATGATCCTGGAGACTTGGGATCGAGTCCCATGTCAGGCTCCCTGCATGGAGCCTGCTTCTCCCTCTGCCTGTGTCTCTGCTTCTCTCTGTCTCTCACGAATAAATAAATAAAATCTTTAAAAAAATATATATATTACTTTGGAGATTACAATTAACACCTCAGTCTCAGGACAATCAAGTTTGAACTTGAAATCCAACTTAGTTTAACAGTACACAGAAACTTTGCTCCTATATAGCTCTGCCCCCTCTCTATTTTGTTGTTAGAATTACATCTTTATACACTGTTCCCACTAAATAGATACTTAGTTAATAAGCACATATTACTTTAGGTATGTTTCTTTCAAATCCTAAAAGCCAAAACACAGTTAAAAACCACTGATGCATGACACACAGGAGGCTTAGTGGTTGAGTGTCTGCCTTTGGCTCAGGGCGTGATCCTGGAGTCCTGGTATCAGGTCCCCCATCAGGCTCCCTGCATGGAGCCTGCTTCTCCCTCTGCCTATGTCTCTGCCTCTCTCTCTCTCTCTCTCTCTGTGTGTCTCATGAATAAATAAATTCTTAAAAACAAACACACACTGATGCAGTAATACTGGTTTGTATATGTACTTATGTATCTATCCTTACTTTTGTTCTTTATTTCTTTGGATGTTTTAGAAGTACCACTGTCTAGTACCCTTTCATTTCAACCTAAAGAAACCCTCTCTTAAATTCCTTGTGGGGCACCTCTTCTAGTGATGAACGTCTTTACCTTTTGTGTTTCTGGGAATGTCTAATTTTTCTTTCATTTTTGAACAAAAGTATTTCTGGATATAAAACTTTTGGTTAACTATTTCAACACTTGAAATGTTATCCCACTTTTTTTTTTTTTTTTGGAAGATTTTATTTTTAGATAATCTCCTCACCCAACATGGGCCTTGAACTCACAACTCAGATCAAGAGTCACATGTTCCGCTGATTGAGCCAGCCAGGCATCCCTGGCTTCCATGATTTCTGATGAGAAATTGGCTATTAATCTTATGGAAAGTCTCTTGTATGTGATGAGTTGCTTTTCTCTTTCCATTTTCAAGATTCTTGTATTTTGACAATTGGCTATAATGTGCCGGGTGTTGATCCTTTCAGCTGTTTGGTGTTAGTTGAGCTGCTTCGTGTTAGTTGAGCTGTTTGGATGTATAGATTCATGTTTTTTTTTTTTTTTTTTAATTAAATTTGGGAAATTTATAGCCATTATTTCTTCAAATACTCTTTCTACCACTTTTGTCTTGCTCTGGGGTTCCTATTATGTGTTACGGTGGTACACTAGATGGTGTCCCACAGGTTTGTTAGGTTCTGTTCATTTTTCTTCATTCCTTAGGCTGAATCTGTTCATTTTCCTATTCCTTAGACTGAATAACTTTAATTGACCTATTTTAAGGGTTATTGATTTTTTTTTCTCTTTACTGCTCAGATCTGCTGTTGAACCAGTTAATTTTTATTTCAGTTACTGTACTTTTGAGGTCCACATTTTCAATTTGATTCTTTTTCTTTCTTTTTAAGATTTCTTATTTATTTGAGAGAGAGAGAGAGATAGTGACATAGAGCATGAGTGAGGATGAGAGGGTTGTCCCCCCTAAGCAGGGAGCCTGATGCGAGCAAGGCCTGATTCCAGGACTCTGTAATCATTAGCTGGGCCAAAGGCAGACGCTTAACTGGCTGAGCCACCCAGGGCCCCCCAGTTTGATTCTGTTTTATAATTTGCATTTCTTTACTAATGTTTTCTACTTGGTAAGATACTGTTTTCATGATTTCCTTTAGTTCTTTGTGGTTTCCTTTGCTTGGACTTCCTCGAGGACGTTTTCTATATTAATTTCCTTTTTTTCCTGAGCCAGACTGTTTTTTCCTTGCATACCTCATAATTTTTTGTTGAAAATTGGACATTTTGAATATTATTGTGGATCAACTGCAGATATTAGATTTCCTCCCTTCTCCAGGGATTTTTGTTACTGCTTGTTGTGGGTTGTTATTGTCTGTTTTGTGTCTTTTCTAAACTATTTTTGTAAAGTATGTATTTTTGGTCATGTGTGATCCTTGAACACAGACGTGTTTCATTAGCTTAGTAGTCAACTTGTGTTTTGATCAAATTTCCTTGAATACCTGTAGCCCAAAAAGGAAAATAATACTGTTTTGACTAAATGGTTCTGTGTTTGGATATTCATTCATCACTAAGCCAAGCTGTTTACAATCTGCCTTACATTCACTACCTGTTTGTGTGGAGCCTGAAGCTAAGCTAGGGGTAAAAATTTAGGATCTTCTTAGCCCTTTTCTGTGTATGTGTTCAGTCTTGGGCATTTACATGTCCTACATTTCTTTTTGTATCTGAGAGCTTACAAAGCCCATTTCTCCCTACCTACATCCTTTTTCAGTCTCTCCCTTCCCTGTTTTCCCTTAGCCCAAGCTGCTTGCCCTGGGAGTGTTCCAAGGCAGGCAAAACAAAGGCAAAGTCCTTGTGCCAGTCCTCCAGGAAGCTACCAGTTAGGTCGTAACTTTCAATCACAGTTCTTGGAGACTAAGGTTTGTATTGCTCCCTTGGGACTATCAGCTTGCACCCGGAGTGCAGCTGTCATCCTCACTGCCCCTGCTGAACCTGGGGATTAGAAGATGATAGGCAGGTGATTTAAAACACCACAACACTCTTTTATTGCAATGTAGCAACTTCTTTCTTTGCTAAGCCTTCCTTTGGTTGTTGGGAGATTTTTTTTTTTCTTCTGTTTTTGTTTTTTTGTTTTTTAACGATTTTATTTATTTATTCATGAGAGACCGAGAGAGTGAGAGGCAGAGACACAGGCAGAGGGAGAAGCAGGCTCCATGACGGGAACCCAGTGTGGGACTGGATTCTGGGTCTCCAGGATCACGCCCTGGGCTGAAGGCGGCGCTAAACCCCTGAGCCACCCGGGCTGCCCTTTTGGGAGTTTTGATCAGATTCCAAAGTTCTACAAAAGTTGATTCTGACAGTTTTTGCCAGATTATTTGTTGCTTGTTTTTTTGAGGGATGGGGCCCTGGAGTTCCCTACTCTTCCATTTTTGATAATATTTTGCCTCTGCTCCCCTCCTTTTTTTTTTTTTTTTTTAAATTTTCCTACTGAATCTCTTCAAAGCATCCCACTTAATTTTTATAATATTTTTTTCAAGAACTACATAAAGGGTTTACTGAAGGATCATATATAGTTTATTTTTTTTATTTTTATTTTTTTTTAATTTATGATAGTCACAGAGAGAGAGAGAGAGAGAGAGAGAGAGAGAGGGGCAGACACAGGCAGAGGGAGAAGCAGGCTCCATGCACCGGGAGCCCGACGTGGGATTTGATCCCGGGTCTCCAGGATCGCGCCCTGGGCCAAAGGCAGGCGCCAAACCGCTGCACCACCCAGGGATCCCTCATATATAGTTTAAACATTAAAAGTGAACCCTGCATATCCATCACTCAAGTAAAGAAATAGAACATAAGCGAAGATTCATTTTTTTTAATCGAAGATTCTTATGTGCTCCTTCTGTTTTCTGACCTTCTAGGAATATTGTATTAATTAGATATGCAAATAGGTAAGAAAGTATAATCTATAGAAGAAAAATCAATCGATAGAAATAGACCTAGAAATGCGTAGATGATAGAATTAGTACACAAGGACTTTAAAAAATTTTGGTAAAAAGCTGAAAGATTTAAAGGCAAATGTGAAAATATTGAGGTGAGAAATGGATATAAGAAAGAATCAGATAAAACTTTTCAAACTAAAAAAAATGCCTGAATTGTTGCTTTTATTTAAGCATTTTCAGTATAACTTATTAAATGAAGAGTGTCATAATATTGCTTTTTCAGATACTAAAAGATGAAAATGTTCTAAAAAATGGGCATGTAACCAAGATGATCATTGAATGAAGGACTAATATGACAAGTAGGAGCTAAGTATTGACTGTAGAAATATTTGATAATTTTAAATCATATTTCATTGTGTATCTGGGTTTTTAACTGTATTTATATATTTATTTATTTTTAAAGATTTTATTCATGAGAGAAACAGAGAGAGAGAGGCAGAGACACAGGCAGAGGGAGAAGCAGACTCCATGCAGGGAGCCTGATTCAGGACTCGATCCCGGGTCTCAAGGATCTCACACCCTGGGCCAAAGGCAGTGCTAAACCACTGAGCCACCCAGGCTGCCCTGTATTTACATATTTAAATTAAATATATGACAACATATTTTAATTAATATATGATAAATAATAAGTAACATTTTATATTTTTATTAATAAATACTTAAGTATTCATCTTTTTTTCTTAAACTGCACATCTTTAATCATTTTGTAGGTAAGGCTGTGCTGTATCCTTGTTAGGACAGTACTGACAGCATAAACCTCTTTTTTTTTTTTTTAATTTATTTATGATAGTCACAGAGAGAGAGAGAGGCAGAGACACAGGCAGAGGGAGAAGCAGGCTCCATGCACTGGGAGCCTGACATGGGATTCAATCGCGGGTCTCCAGGATCGCGCCCTGGGCCAAAGGCAGGCGCTAAACCGCTGCGCCACCCAGGGATCCCCCTCTTTATGCACTCAGCTGTGATTAAACTAATTTACATCCTTGGTATTAAAATATTGCAGCCCACCCTGCATGGAGCCTGCTTTTCCCTCTGCCTGTGTCTCTGTCTCTCTCTCTCTGTGTCTCTCTGTCTCTCTCTGTCTCCCATGAATAAATAAATAAAATCTTAAAAAAAAATAATAAAATAAAATAAAATACTACAGCCCAGTTACCAACCATATTTTAAATTTAACTTGCCAAACTTACCAGTACTGATTTCAGGACCATTGGGATTTGTCTTAATGTGGACCAGGTTAGGACAATGAATTCTTTTTCTTTGGTTAAAAATTTTAAGTTTTTTTCCCAACATTTTTTGACTTACTTTTTTTTTTTTTTTTTTGGACTTACTTTTGAATAAGTCTCAATTTATGGTTGAGAAGGTTTAGAAGTATTAACTTGGGTCACTGGCTTATCTATGATTAGAATTCAGATTTTTTAGCATGTGGTTCAATTCTTAAATTCAATTCTTGTGTATGAGATGTTCTTCCATGTTCACAAGAGTGTGTGCCTCTAATTTTCTTGTTGAGTTTTCTCTTGGTACTAAAATATAGTACAGGGTTGAGTTGGTTATTTAGAACCATTAAGCATTTTTAAATTTGAGGTGAAAGCTAAACATCAAGTCCAGTTGATCCTTAATATTAAAATTATATTGATTCTCCACATTGTTACACAATCCTGTGTCCAGGATGACCAATAACAGGGTTGAGAGAATTTAATTTTATCTTTGACCAGAGAGTTCAGATCTCTGACTTGAGAATAGTCTCTGGTGTGCCCAATAAGAAGTATATGCTGTGCACAAAAGTTTCGGTTTTTAAATAATCAAATACCTCTAGGGGAAGCAGGTCACTTTACAACTTAGACTAGTGTTTTTGTTTGTTTGTTTAAGATTTTATTTATTTATTCCTGAGAGATACACACAGAGAGAGAAGCAGAGACACAGGCAAGAGGGCAAAGCAAGCTCCATACAGGGACCCTGACATGGGACTCGATCCCGGGTCTCCAGGATCATGCCCTGGGCCGAAGGCAGTGCTAAACTGCTGAGCCACCCGGGCTGCCCAGACTAGTTTTTGGAGGACCTTAGTACATATAACTTTAGCATACATATAATTTTATAACATTCTGCATCCAATGTAATTTAATTGCAATATCATAATAAAGTATAACAGATAAAGTATTGTTAACTTTGACATAATGTGTACTTCTAATTAGTAACTACTTGTTTTTGTGGTGACAGTTTCATTATTCTCTTGGGTAATGTGTTTGTTTTGCAAATGTCATTTTTTAAATTTAAACAGTGTTAGTAAGACTTTTCTGTTATAAGTTGTTTATGGAGGTAAAACATTCATTATAAAAATTTCCAAAACATTTTCTTTTTACAAAGCGTACTTTCTAAAGTATAATTTTATCTGCATTTAGAAATCTGACAGTTTGGTGTGTATTCTTTCAAATTCTTTTTCTTTGTGCTAATGTATATATATTTTCAATTCTCGTTACAGAATACACTGTATTGTTTATTATTTTCCTACTTAAAATTTTTTTCTTAGCATTATTTCAGTATTTTGTCACTATTTTGAGACTATGGACAAGGCGTTTGGTTTGATTTCTGTTTTAAAATAATTTATGTGAGGGATATATGTGGGTGGCTTAGTCAGTTAAGCATCTGATTCTTGATTTTGGCTCAAGTCATGATCTCAGGGATTGAGCCCTGCATTGGGCTCTGCGGTCAGCATAGAGTTTGCTTGTCCTTCACCTTATGTTCCTTCCTGCTTGCACACGCTTTCTCTCTAAAATAAATAAAACCTTTTTTTTTTTTTAAGATTTTATTTATTTATTTGACAGAGGAGCAGGGAGCGGCAGGCAGAGGAAAAAGGAGAAGCAGGCTCCATTCAAAGCAGGGAACCCAATGTGGGCTTGATTCTAAGACCCTGGGATCATGACCTGAGCCGAAAGCAGATGCCCAACCGACTGAGCCACAGATGCGCCCCTAAAATAAGTAAATCTTAAAAAATAATTTCTGTGATTATTTCATGTGAGCTCTGTAAAGAAAATTGGAACAATATAGGAAAATTATAAAGAACAAAATAAAGCCACATGTAATACCTCCTAGATAGTAATCATTATTAGCAGTGCAATTATCTTTCCAATTTGTTCGATTATATGAGATATGCATAAAATACATGTTTAAAATAAAATTTGAATTATATAGGTTACTGTTGTTTTTTCTCTTATTGAAAAAAATTACTCCATATCATCAGATAGTTACTTATTGGCTATAGAACACATAAATTATTTAACTACATCTTTATTGTTTTTTTAGGTTATTTCAGATATTTGCTGCTGTGAATCCTGAATTAAACATTTTTATTATTTCTCTAGGACACATTTCCTTAGGGCTTAATAGATGAACATTATTATTTATTCCTCACGATTCAGTAAGTGAACATTTTACCAGATGGTCTTCCAGAGAGATGGCATAGTCCTTTTAGCAAAGGCATGAGAGGAAGGAGCAGAGTCCCTGCTGAGCAAGGAGCCCAGTACAGGGCTCAATCCCAGAACTCTGGGATCATGACCTGAGCTAAAGGCAGCCACTTAACTGACTGAGCCACCCAAGTGCCCCTATTTTAAATTTTAAATTTTTATTTATTTTTTTGGGGGGGAGTTAAATTTTTTACAATGAATCTCTACAGCTAATGTGGGGGCTCCAACTCAGGACCCCAAGATCAAGAGTAAGATGCTCCACTGACTGAGCTAGCCAGGTACCCATATCCAATCACAGTTTTATAGCCATAGAAACTCTTATAGTTTTATTTTCCTAGGAATATTGTATATGCACAACTGAGAACTTGAGTAGAGACTAGGAAGTCTGTATTTTAAAAGACTGAGTCCTAAAACTGAAGTGTTTTTCTTCAGAGTATACTTGCCTAACTTTACTAAGTCACCTAACGTTACTAATAGATTTGGCTATAGCTCATAGCAAATTAAAGGTGCTACTAGAGCTGAACACACCAACTGGAGGAAGTGACTTTTGATACAAAAAGAAAAATATATAGTCTTAAAATTTAGCTTAGTGTATCTGGGGCCATTTTATATAGTAACAGCATTTGGCCTTACACACTTCATTAGTGCTGGATGACATAATATTCATAGAAGAATACAATGGTGGTTCTTAGTCATCGAAAGATTAAATTCACATAATGTCTTGTGTTTGTTTGCCTAAGAGTCCATGTGTGAGAATATGCTCTAAAAGTATTCTCTTCCCTTTTTTCCCCTTCCTTTCCAATATTTATATCTTATTTCTTTTTCAATTAGCTAGGACCATTGGTTAAGTTATTTTTGCAGTGGCTTCTATTTAATTGTAAAGTATATATGTCTAAACTTAGTTTTAAGATTTAAAAGGATAAACTTCAGTTTTTAGCAAATTCATCGACTGAAGACATCATTTCCTAATGATTAGCCTAATGAGGGATTATTATACTTAAAGATATTTACATCTATGCACACAGTTTGACATATATAAATATATATTTTAGAAGTACTTGGTTAGACAGAATTGTGGTTGGTAGAGAGGCATGAATAGATTAGAAGGTGGGACAAGATCTGATTACAGGACAGTTAGAAAGGTTAGGGTAGGTATGAATGATAGTTGGGAAGAGGAAACAATCTGAAAGTATGTTAATTTAATCTTGGAATATTCATTAAAAGGAAATTTTTCATTTTTTTGTTTTAATGTCACATTTACCCTACAGATTTTTTTTTTTTTAAAGATTTTATTTATTTATTCATGAGAGACACAGAGAGAGGCAGAGACACAGGCAGAGGGAGAAGCAGGCTCCCGGCAGGGCCCGATACAGGACTTGATCCCAGGATCCCGGGATTACGCCCTGAGCTAAAGTCAGACACTCAACCACTGAGCCACTCTACCCTACAAATTTTATAAATATCATATATTATCCTTTAGAATTTTATGTAACTGATTAAAACGATTTATGATTATTCACAGGTGGTAAAAAAGGAGAAGGGGCAAGTGAAACTCCATTAGCTTTGGAGTAACGGCATTTTTTATGTTCTAAAATTATAAAGTATTGTTTTAGAGGTGGACTTTTATGCAGCCAAATGTACAAAATTATGTGTTTTACTACACTGTCTTGATAATTGAATTTGGCCCAACTCATGGGAATCCTGTGGGCGTGGATATATCTGACTTCTGAGCAAGCTACTAGAGAAGAGTTGGTTTTAATTAATGCTTTACAAGACAATGCTAAAATATGGATTTTTAGGTGGGTTTTTTGTTGTTGTTTCTTTGCTTCTTTGTAGTGAGCCTACCAATTGTTCTTCCTTTTTTTTTTTTTCCTCCCCATTTTGCCTTTCTTTCTTGGCTCTAAAGAAACACCCTTCATGCTCTTTGCTTTTAATATTTCAAAGTGAAACCGATTTTAATGTCTCTTTAGTGTAATGGTACTGAAACCACAGCAGCACTTTTTTTAGTTGATTGGGAGGCATTTCCTCCTCTGCTTCTCTCAAACATCATCTTTTTAGTATTTTCACTGGGTTTTCTTTCAGTTGAGGGTTTTCCCAGTCAGAGACCATTACTACTGGAGATAGACCCTCTCAGAAGAGTGGATTCTTGAGAATTCAGTATGGAGTCATGGGAAGAAAAGGAGAAATTTCCAGGTTTACTACAATAGCTATAAACTGTCAAACAAGCCAAAACAAATTCAAGTTCTTTTCAGGATTTTATTGTTTGGTATGGAGGCACAAGAAGAACAGGACAAACTTCTTGGCCCTCTATGTGGATATGAGGAGAAGTTATGGTTGTCTTTTGTCTACTAATTTTTCTTACTTTAACTACTTACCTCCTACTTCTTTGAAGGTGTTTACAGGAAGAATAGGGATGAAAGGAAAAGAGCCCTCTTTGTAGATTGTCCCACATCTGTGATCAGTTTTTATTATTTAAAAAATTATTTTTGACTAAGCTCTATACCCAACGTGAGGCTTGAACTCAAGCCTGTTCCACCATGTGCCAGCCAGGTTCCTTCATCTCTGATTAGTTTTGTTTTGTTTTTTTTTCTGTGTTGGTCATTTTTATTTGAGCAATAAAGAAATTGAGGCATTGTCAAAGATTACTATTTGCCTAGAGTCTCTATGCGTTGTTTACCATTGGACCCTTTTGTGAGTCTGTGTTTTCCTCACCTTTGAGTTGTGAAGCCGTCTAACTTCTTTACAGAGAAGATGCATTGAAATAGTCATTTACCACTTAGTGATTTCAGCTTGGTTCCCTTCATTGGTGGCTTATAATATTGGGGCTGTGTTAGCTTTGACCATATAGTACACTTATGGATGATCTGACAGCCACAAAGTGAGATGTCATTCTATAGCTTTGAAAAAAAAAAAAAAAAGTACTGCTTGACAGACTATGGTAACTGTTGCTTAAGTTTGGCTGCCTACAGAAATTTACCAACATCCTGAAACAATTACATGAGAGAATGGCTGATAGGGTTTAGTTACATAGCATATTTATATGAATAATTTTTCAGCCAAGTGTAGAAAAGGGGAGCTAATTAGTTTAAAATGATGGTGGTATTCACTTTATTGCATAAGTAATGCAATGAAAAAAAATTAAAAAATGAAAAGGCATTGAGAACTTTATGATTTTTTTTTTTTTTTAAGATTTTACTTATTTATTCATGAGAGACACAGAGAGAGAGGCAGAGACACAAGCAGAGGGAGAAGCAGTCTCCATGCAGGTTGCCCGATGTGGGACTCAATCTTGGGACTCCAGGATCATGCCTGGGGCCTAAGGCAGGCACTAAACTGCTGTTTAGTTCATAAAGTTCAGGCGTCCCAGAACTTTATGATTTTAACACAGAAATCATTTTTATTTTCTATTCTTGTGTTTGTAAGTATGCTGTACTTAATTTTTATTATTTGGTAATATAACCAAATTTTTTTTTAAGATTTTTATTTATTTACTCATGAGAGACAGAGAGAGGGGGGCAGAAACATAGAGGGGGACTGAGTGAAGTAAGTCAGTTGGAGAAGGACAAACATTATATGTTCTCATTCATTTGGGGAATATAAATAATAGTGAAAGGGAATATAAGGGAAGGGAGAAGAAATGTGTGGGAAATATCAGAAAGGGAGACAGAACGTAAAGACTGCTAACTCTGGGAAATGAACTAGGGGTGGTAGAAGGGGAGGAGGGCAGGTGGTGGGAGTGAATGGGTGACGGGCACTGGGGGTTATTCTGTATGTTGGTAAATTGAACACCAATAAAAAACAAATTAAAAAAACAAACAAACAAAACAAAAAAAAACAAAGAAACACAGAGGGGGAAACAGGCTCCATGCAGGGAGCTGGGCGTGGGACTCGATCCTGGGTCTCCAGGATCACACCCTGGACCGAAGGCAGGTGCTAAACCGCTGAGCCACTCAGGCTGCCCTGTATAATCTATAAAGCTATATTTAAAAATTTTTTTAGGGGATCCCTGGGTAGCTCAGCAGTTTAGCGCCTGCCTTTGGCCCAGGGTGCGATCCTGGAGTCCCGGGATCGAGTCCCACACCAGGCTCCCTGCATGGAGCCTGCTTCTCCCTCCTCCTGTGTCTCTGCCTCTCTCTCTCTCTATGTCTATCATAAATAAATAATAAATAAATCTTTAAAAAAATAATTTTTTTATAAATTTTTATTTATTTAAATAATTTATCTGCCCAGTGTGGGACTCAAACTCACAAACCTGAGATCAAGAGTCACATACTTTTCTGAATGAGCCAGTTCGGAGCCCCTATAAAGCCATGTTTTAAAAATTAGAGATAAGAAATAAAAAAATAAAAAATAAAAATAAAAATTAGAGATAGTGTGGAAGTTTTAGGGGTCTTAGAATTGGATGATAGGGAAAGCCTGGGTGACTCAATTAGTTAAGCATCTGATTTGTGGATTTGGCACAAGTACTGATCTCATGGCTCTTGAGATTGAGCCCCACTTTGGGCTCCCCACTCAGTGGGAGTCTGCTTGGATATTCTCTCCCTCTGTCCCTTCCCCTGTTCATGCATGGGTGCACATGTGGTTTTTTTTTTCTCTCTCTCTCAAATAAATAAATCTTTTAAAAAATAGGAAAAAAAGAAATGGATTGTAAAGACTGGAAGGTAAAGACTGCACCTGGATGGCTGAGGCAGTTAAGCAGCTGCCTTCAACTCAGGTCATGATCCCAGGGTCCTAGGATCAAGCCCTGCATCAGGCTCCCTGTTCAGTAGGGAGTCTTCTTGCTTTTCCTTCTGCACCTCCCCCCATACTCACTCTCTCCCTTTCTTTCTCTCAAATAAATACATAAAATAAAGATAAAATAAAATATATAAAATACAGTAAAATACAATAATTTTAATGTATTTATACATAAAATAAATTTTATGTATTTATTTAAAGATTTCATTCACTCATGAGAGACACACAGAGAGAGAGGGTGGGCAGGCTCCATGCAGGAAGCCTAACATGGGACTCAATCCTGGGTCTCCAGGATCACGCCCTAGACTGAAGGCGGCACTAAACCACTCAGCCACCGGGGCTGCCCTACATAAAATCTTAAAAAAAAAAAAAAAAAAAAAAAAAAAAAAGACTGGAAGGTAATACTTTTCTACAGTTATCTGATAAAGGACACCCCTTACTTAGGAAGGAACTTTGAAGGGGTGAAGAAGAATAAGGATATGAAATATACAAGGAAGTTATAATTTCAGAACCACTGGTGTAAATAGTCTTACATTTGTTATCAGTTTAGAGTGGATGTTACATTTACTTTCTTTCCAGTGATAAGGGAGACTATATTCCCCCCTCCAAGGAATACTATCTTTCAAAGAAAAAAAAAAATCTTCCTACTATTAAACACTTAAAAATGATGGATTTTAGAAAAACAACAACTCACTTTAAAAAGTCATGGTTGATCTAGCAAAAAAGATTTAAAAGCAAAACAAAAAATAAAAAGAGAGCCTAAATTCAGAAGCATCTGATGACTGCTGTCCTGAAGGCATCTACTAGTTCCAGATGACTTATATTTTCAGTTTTTAAGAGGTACACATGAGACTCAGGAGACAAATCATAGAAGCCATGCATTATAGTAAGTTAGGCCAGAGATCCACCTTCTTAAAATGGGAATCCACAAAAATCCATCTCCATGTGGAAAGGGAGAAGCAGAAAAAAATCAGCCTAGCAAAGAGGGACAGTCAGAAAACTTATCCTTCTTAGTTTTGGCTGTACATAGAGGGAGAAAAAAGTTTTCCCTTGAGTGTTTATAATTAGAAACATGCCCTCATAGAGGTTTGGGACCCCACTACCTGTGTAACGTCAAAAAATCTCAAAGCTGAGACTTGTTTTGAGTGGTTATAGGTTGGTTTTGTGCCCAGGCAAAGAGAGAAATGATTCCAAATTCTTTCTGAAGGAATATCTTCTCAAAGCTTTCAAGAATTACCAAAGATAATATTCTAGAGAGTAGAAGCTCCCTTACACAAAGCACATGAAGAAATAGGTCACTGTGAGCAAAACAAAATACCTAAATCAGACCCACAGAGACTTCGAGTATTGTCATTACTAGACAATTTAAAAATAAATGTGCTTAAAGTATCTGAAGAAACAATGGGAGAATTGAAATTATGACTCAGGAACAAAGGATTGTCTAAAATAATTAGAACCCAGAAATAAAAATATATATAGTAATTAAAATGCTAAATTCAAAGGTAGGCTTAATAGCTTATTGGATTGAAAAGGAAATTAGTGAGGTAGAAGGTAGAAATGAAGAAACAATTAGGAATGTTATGCAGGGAGGAAAAAAGAAAATATCAATACAATTAAGATAAGAAGGACAGAAAGACTCCAGTGTACATTTGTGGCAAGCAGAGTAACAGCCACCCAAAGATCCTGATCCTAATTCCTGGAACCTGTGAATATGTTACTTTCCATGGCAGAAGAGACTCTGCAGATGTGATTAAACTAAGGATTTTGAGACAGGGAGATTATCCTGGATTATGCAGTGAGTCCATTGTAATCACAAGAGTCCTTATAAGGAAAAGTAGTAGGCAGGAGAGCCAGAGAGAGATTTGAAGATGCTATGTATGTCCTTTGCTTTGAAAATGGAAGAAGGAGCTATGAGCCAAGGAATACAGGTGGTGTCTAGAGGTTGAAAATGACAACAGATTCTTCCTTAGAACCCCCACAAGGAATGCAGCCCTGTCAACACCTACCTAGAGTTTACCCTAGTGAGACCCAATTTGGACTTCTGACCTCCAAAAGTGTTGTTCCAGGCCACTAAGTTTGTCGTAATTTGTTATAGCAGCAGTAAAAAAACTAACATAGTATATAATCAGCATTCTACATGTAGACAGATGAGAGGATAAGAGGCCTATAACTTTAAATTATATATGCATTTAAAAATTACCGGAGCAGTCCTTGAAAAAATAAAAGTTGAACTAGAAAGCAAATGGAGTGGGAGAGGGGAACCTCAAATAATGTGGGGGGAAAAAAGAAAGAAACAAAAGGGTAGGACAAAAATATGGTAGAAATAATATGGTAGAAATAAGGCCAAATAGATCAGATGCTCTAGGTAAAAGACAAAGGTGGTCAAACTATATGTAGAAGCCAAAACCAACATGTAGTTTTTAAGACATTAAAATATTGGGACAGGGGCAATTGGAAGGTGAAAGGAATGTAAATTTTATACCTGGCAAAGTAATAGCCAAAAGAAATTGAATTATATTAATTACTTCAGGCAAGGGAGCACTGCTAAACAGAATCAGTGTTTAAGATGAGAATTTGTTTTTGCTGCTAGGTAGACACAGAGACGAGTGGCTTAAAGAAGGCAGGTATTTATTTTTCCTCCTCATAAGATAGTCTAGAAGTTGACATTTCTAGGGCTGATCATCAAGGTTTCATTTTATCATTAAGGTCTCAGAATACTTCTCTGAGTGTTTTCTGTACCACCATCTCTTAGCCTGTGGTTAACCTTGTGGTCCAAGATGGCTGCTTCCGGCACCAACCCTTGCAGATTCCACGTAGAAGAAAGGATGGGGGATGGGTGTGGAGCCCATGCAAGCTATTAGGCCATCTCTTAATGTAGTTCATGGAAGTTGCACTTAGCCCTTCACTATATGACTGTTATGAAATGTATTTTAGGTGAGCATATTGCTACCTAGAATAAATTTGGACTTACTGAGGAAAGAAGAGGGATTCAGTATTGATAGAAGTGGCCAGCAGTCTCTGCCATACTGTATAAAGGCTGTGTTTACCAGAAGTTACTGGGATTGTAACTTTATACTATCTAACACAGGTTCAAAATACATAAACCAAAAATGATGATTACAAGGATAAATATACAAATTTATCATCATAATAGTTTTTACCACAAAAAAACAAAAAATTTAGTAAGGAGATAGAAGACTTGAATGATGCAGTAAACAAGCTTGAACTACTAGGTGAACATAGAACATTGTATTCAAATTTTAAAGAGTCTTAGAATTGCTACTGTGTGCCTATATAGTACTTGGTGGAATTAAAGTTTTCAGATAATGCAACAATTACTTAACCTTAAAAAGTGCCCCTGAAAATCTCAACAAATTTCAAATAGTATTTGTCATTCAGACCACTTTCTCTGATGACAATGCAAGCTAAATTAGGACTCGGTTTTTAAAAGTAACTTTAAAAAATGTTTGAAAATTTATAAATACACTTCTAAATAACTGAAGTTGCAGAAGTTATGATGGAAATTGTGGAATACTAAAAATTCAGTAATAATGAAAATGCAACATCAAATCTTGTGGGTAAATCTTGGTGGCTCTTGGGCTTAGCGCATAGTCATATTTCATAAATATCCCATGAGAGCTTGAAAAGAATGTATATTTTCTAGTTGTTTCAGGCAGTGATAAGAAGAAAAGAGCCTCAGTGATTGGGATCTGTCAGTGGCTTCTCAGGACTTAACGTTAGCATACAATGCCTAATGTAGTGTGGTCTCTAACGGTTGCGAGCTTTCTTTGCTTTAATCTTAATAACATAATTACATTCTCTGATCAGACTAGATGAGTGGTTCTGAAACTTTAGTGTATATCAGAGTCATCTGGAGGATTTGTTAAAGCACAGATTGCTGGGCCCTACCTCCAGAGTTTCTGATTTAATGGATCTGGGCTAGGACCCTAGAATTTCTATTTTTAACAAATTCCCAGGTGATGTTCATGCTCCTGACCCAGGGATCATGCTTTGAGAACAGCTGTATTAGAGACTGCAATTTTTTTTTTTTTGGCTCCATTCCCGTGTGTGTGTGTGTGTGTGTGTGTGTGTGTGTGTGTGTGTGTGTATCCCCGCCCCCCCTCCCCCATGCCTTTTCTCTCCCTTCTTATACTTTTATCAGGAACCCTTAGTCCCCCTCTCCCCCTGCCCCTCACTCTTGGAAGTATTTTTAACCAGTAAATTGTTAGACATTCCTTGTCTTTGCTTCCTTATACTGCCTTTTGCACATCTGTAAGAGCCCTTGTCATATTTCTTAAAGCCATTAAAAGTTATGTTTTGTGTTTATTCAGTGTCTATCTTAGTACCTGGTAATAGAAAGCAGTCAATTAATACTTGTTAATAAATGGGCTCTTGCCATTCGTATTTTAATTGTGTTGTATAGGAAGAAATGGTTATGTGAATTTATCCAATACTATGTGTAGCACAGTGTTAAAATTCTGTATTGTATATTCAGAAATATATTGGCAAAATACACTCCAAATTCACCTGAATTTGGAAAGTTTCCTTTTGTCTTCCTGCTATTTCATGTCTTGGTTAGAACAAAAGGGTACAGGAATAAAGATAGTGAAATGAGAAATGAACTACTTGCAATGGATTTAATAAGGATAAAATAAGAACTAGGCCAGTGGTTCTTCCTTGATTCATTGTTATCAAGTTCAATCTGAAAGCAGGATCACTAGGGTGTATATGTATATTGTTAATGGATTTGACTATGCAATTGTGGGAACTGGTTACACAGTAAGGTTTTGACTCTTGTTAGAGTTGCAGTTCATAGGCAGGTAGTTGATAAGAGAAGGTGGAAAATTGGAAGCCATGAGTACAAGCTAGAACCAACTAAGACAGACTGAGGTGCTATCAGTTGCCACTACTTTCATGCTTGCTGATGTAAGAAAAACTGCAGAAGAACTTGGGCCTTCTTAACTCCAGGAGCTAGGCATGCACTTGGCCCAGGAGTAGGAAAAGCTGAAGGTGGATTCAAGGGAAGATGGAGTCACTGCAGGAATAGGTGACAAACAAACCAACAAAGTGAGCTAGCAGATGAATGACAATATGTATGAGCTAGAAAAGGCAGTTGCCCTGGCAGTTTGAGTTAAAACCCAAAATGTTGGGCAGCCCGGGTGGCTCACCGGTTTAGAACTCCTGCCTTCAGCCCAGAGCGTGATCCTGGGGACCCCGGATCGAGTCCCATGTCGGGCTCCTTGCATGGAGCCTGCTTCTCCCTCTGCCTGTGTCTCTGCCTCTCTCTCTATCTCGCTCTCTCTCTCTCTCTGTCTCTCATGAATAAATAAAATCTTAAAAAAAAAAAAAAAGATATGTAAATTGTCTCCTAACCTTAACTCCTCACTTTGACCTCTGCTAATTAATGGACTTCACTTACCTTTACTGAAAATAATGAAATATGAAGTTTAAAAGCTGATCATATATATTTATAGGATTCAAATAGAAGCTTATTATCCTGCCTCTGAGTGGTATAATGTAACTATAACCATATTCCCAGTGAAGTTAAAATATCATTGAAGACCACTTGAATTCATGTTATTCTATTCTCCTTAAAATAAATACTTTTATTTTATTACAGCTTAGCTATAGAGAATGATTACAGGGAAAAGTGTCCACAGTTCCAGATATCACAAAAATTGAAAGGACCAAGAGTTCTGTACTAAATTTTTTATTAAGTTCCTATGGTTAAGATACTTTAATGTGTTCAAAATGTACCCTACCTAACACATTCTAGAACATTGGACTGTATAATAAATAATAAATTTTACCTTATATGTTCAGCAGCATATTCTTGAGAAAACTTGGAATGTAGTATTCTTATTTCCTAAAATTCTACACTTTCTTGTGATAATCTGTGTATTTTTTTGTGCAGTCAGTGATGAATCTTAACCATTGAAGAAGTTGGTTGGGGTTCATTTTAATCTCAAGCTACAAGAGTATGCTGTCTTAGGACAACCATATACCTCTCTTCCTGTAAGTTTGGATAATCAGTATAGTGTTTATAAAGGACTTCTGAGTCAGGCTGCCAAGTATGCAAGCTCCATTGCTTCCTAGTTTTATGAATCTTACTTGGTACTTTACATGGTTTCCTCATCTGTAAAATGAGGATGATAGTAAAAATATTACCGTCTGATTGGGTTCTAGAAGGATTTAATGAATTAATATATTTAAATCTCTTAAAAAGCACTGGCACATAGGGCCCAATAAGTTTGTTTGTTTGTTTGTTTATTTATTTATTTATTTATTTATTTTTAAGATTTTATTTATTCATGACAGGCAGAGAGAGAGAGAGAGAGAGAGAGGCAGAGACAGAGGCAGAGGGGGAAGCAGGCTCTACCCAGGGAGCCCGACACGAAACTCGAACCTGGGTCCCCAGGATCACACCCGAGGCTGAAGGCGGCGCTAAACCACTGGCCATCAGGGCTGCCCCCAGTAAGTTTTAGATATTATGTTGTCCCTGTTCTGTAGTGTGAGAGATGTGAACTGTGTCAGGTTTTTCATTATGTCCTATAAAGTGTATGCAGAGATTAATAAAAATCTGAGAAAGATTGTCTTTGTATTAAGAATATAAAAAGGGGACACCTGGGTGGCTCATTTGGTTAAGCATCTGCTTTTGGCTCAGGTCATAATCCTAGGGTCCTAGGAAGGAGCCTCGCAGTAGCATTGGGGCTCCTGCTCAGTGGGGAGTTTGCTTCTCCACCCCCGACCCCTCACTCATGCTGTTTCTCTAGTGCTCTGTCTCTCTTTCTCTCAAAATAAATATATAAATAAATAAAAATAAATAAATAAAACCTTAAAAAATATAGAAAGAAATTACTCCAAGTAAACTACGAAATGAGAGAATAAGCAGATAATGGCCTTTTGAAGGAAAGGGGGATAAATAAAACTTTAAACATTCTAATCAGATGAGTGAAGTTGCCTATATGTTTAGCCAATGATTAACAAATAGTTATTTGAAACTGGACAAAAGTTAGATAAAAAAGTTAGAGCAGTGTTTGTATTTATAATGCTGTCAGATTTTTTTTTTAAAGATTTATTTATTTATTCATGAGAGACAGAGAGAGAGAAAGAGAGAGAGGGGCAGACACAGGCAGAGGGAGAAGCAGGCTCCATGCAGGGAGCCCGATGTGGGACTTGATCCCAGGTCTCCAGGATCAGACCCCAAGCCACCCAAACGCCCCTATGCTGTTAGATTTTTAACAGCAGCCCTTCACGTTACCAATAGATAACAGTGAAAAATGAAGACTCATTCATGACAAAAGCAAGTGGAAGATTATAGTGAAATAATGTGAAAATAATGTGAAACGCTTTTTATATTCCTATCATATTTTAGAGTGAGTTTTAAACCTTACTTTGCAGGGCACCTGGGCGGCTCAGTCAGTTAAGTGTCTGCCTTTGGCCCCAGTTATGATCCCAGGGTCCCAAGATCGAGCTGCATGTTGGGTTCCATGATCAGCAGGTAGCCTGCTTGTCCTTCTTCCTTTGCTTCTCCCCACAACTCATGCTCTCTTTTGCTATTTCTCTCTCAAATAAAAATAAAATCTTAAAAAAAAAAAAGGACTGTAGCCATTATACCATTACAATTGACAACAATTTTTAAAAAATAAAAACACGAAATAAATATTGGTTTGCAAGTATCAAGTAAGAGTATATATAGTATGTATCTGAGATGAAAAAGGCTTAGCTCAGCACCTCTGGGAGAAAGAATCAGATTCCTTTGTACCGAGTTCACGCATAAAACTAAGAAAGAGAAAGCTGAATATGGAAACCTTCCTGTTATAATCCTTTATGTTCCATGAGAGAAGAAAAATATGTTCTAGAATAAGGATTTCAGAAGGTGGAAGATAGTTACTGTTCAGGGTAATTGAGTTGAGAAAAAGGAATACAAATACAATGACATGTTACATAAGATCTAATTAGAGCCTAGCAAGCACTCTTGTGAGATTTGGTACTGCCTTGTGTAGCTTATCAGTAAGTTAATGGGAAATACAGGAAGAGAATTCAGACTTTATGTATATAACCATTACAACTCTAGTCCCCTCCTTCCTCTCTGTTGGCTGCTTTGCTTGCTCAAGGGAAGTTTAATGATATGATCACTTCCTAATAAGAAAACTTTACCAGGCAGCCCGTGTGGCTCAGCGATTTAGCGCCGCCTTCAGCTCAGGGCATGATCCTGGAGACCCGGGATCGAGTCCCATGTCGGGCTCCCTGCATGGAGCCTGTTTCTCCTCTGCCTGTGTCTCTGCCCTTCTCTCTCTCTCTCTCTCTCTCTCATAAATAAATAAAAAATAAATAAATAAATAAAATCTTAAAAAAAAAAGAACACTTTACCAATATTAGTATTAAGTCTTTGACCAGATGCTTTTAAATGAAATTTGCATTGTCTGTGCCCATAACCCAGCTCAGTGTCAGAAGCAGCTACATTCTCAGCTTGTGGCCTTGTAATTTTATATATCATAGGCTTTTTTCCTTTATAAACCCATCTGTTTGTCATATAAATGCTTGCATTATCTAATGTGGAATAATCTTTCATTTTAAATGCTGCTCATTTTCCTAGGATAATACATTAAATTACTCTCATTTGGATTTGAAATGAGAAATGGGAATATTCCCTTGAATAAGAAACAAATGAATTAAATTTATCTAGTGAACAGTACTAGCCATGATATTCTGAACTTCTTGGTAGAAAGCATTATTATTTCAGACTTCCACTTTTCATAAGAGTTGTTTTTATTGCTGGAGTGAATAGGTACTTTTTATTTTAAACAGGGTACTTTTTGTTCTGTGAGTTCCCATCCTTGTTTTTGGCAACATAGATTGTTTATACTAAGGACTTTAAAAAGCTGTATTTCACTTGAACATCTTTAGACCAGAGGTTGCAAGTGGGAGTTCAGACATTATTTAAAGTTTTAAAAAATTAATTGCTAACATATAAAAATGGGAGATATTTTTAAGATTTTTTTATTTACTTGAAAGAGAGCAGGACTGGGTAGGGGAGGCAGGAGGCAGGTTGAGAAAGGAGAGGGACATGCAGACTCCCCGCTGAGTGGGGAGCCTGACATGGAGACTGGACTATGGGGCTCCACGAGGGAGCTCCACACAGAGCTGGGACACTGAGATCATGACCTGAGCTGAAGTCAGATGCTTAATTGACTGACCCACAGAGGAGCCCCTAAAAATGGGGAGATTTTATTGAAATTTCAGTGACTAATGACTCCTGAAGAGTTAGTACAGACAGCATTGGGTCCATATTATTTCAGGGTAGAAGTCAGCAGGGATTGAGATGTGGTTGTTTTAGATGAAATGCCCATTATTCACTTCAGCATCTTACAGCTTTGAAGTGATCATGACTCACTACATTTGATATCTGGTCCTTCTCAGCATTGCAATATTTGCATCAGTGTTTGTGTCTTTTTTTTTTTTTTTTTTTAGATTTTTTTTTTTTTTATTTATTCGTGAGCGATAGAGAGAAAGAGAGGCAGAGGCTCAAGCAGAGGGAGAAGCGGGCTCCATGCAGGGAGCCCAATGCAGGACTCGATCCCAGGTCTCCAGGATCACGCCCTGGGCCAAAGGCGGCACAAACTGATGACCCAGCCAGGCTGCCCAAGGTGTTACATTTTATGTCTGTAACATAAATAAAAAAAGATTAGCATGATAAATTAAGCTAACTGAAAAAAACTTAAAATATTAAAATCCAAATAAGTACTACTTTCTTAAAGTAATTACTTGAATTAATTACTTAATTACCTGGTAGCTTAGCCATCGAGCACCTGCCTTCAGCAAAGAATGCCTTTCAGGAACAATATACTTTAGACCAGAATTAATTAATTAATTAATTAATTTTTATTTAGTTATTTTTAGACCAGATTGAAAGAAATTCAGTTGTAACTGTTCTTTCCAGAAGGATCATGCACTATTGTCAGAACCATATAAAGTTTGAAAAGCCATACTAGGGATCCCTGGGTGGCGCAGCGATTTAGCGCCTGCCTTTGGCCCAGGGCGCGATCCTGGAGACCTGGGATCGAATCCCACCTCGGGCTCCCAGTGCATGGAGCCTGCTTCTCCCTCTGCCTGTGTCTCTGCCTCTCTCTCCCTCTCTGTGTGCCCCTATCATAAATAAATAAAAAATTTTAAAAAAAGAAAAGAAAAGAAAAGCCATACTAATATGTTATAGGAAAAAGGAAGGTAGGTACATGTGTTTTGAGGCCAAAACAGCAGTGATAAACTATATATAACTTATATATTACTTATAAGAATATTTATGTAAATATATTTTTTCCTTCTTCTGTGATTAAGCCTTTTAATATCACAGTTAGCTTATTTCTACATGACGAAGTCCTTACCGAATTTATATGACCAAGATTTAGAGATGAGGCCAAAGGCAGAAAAAATAGTCTCCTAAGATCCTTTTCTCAGCTGTATGACAGTTCCTTAAGGCCTACTCCCTGCCCATCTGTGTCAGGTTGATGAAATGAATGAGCTAACTGAGGAAACTGCTAAGTATTTACCAGGTGAACAAATTCAAGAAAAGCCAGTTGTACTAATTGTGGGCTAAATTTGATATCTCCCAAGTTCAAAAATTATTTTATTATTATTTTTAAAGATTTTATTCATGAGAGGCACAGAGAGACAGAGACATAAGCAGAGGGAGAAGCAGGCTCCCTCTGGGGAGCCTGATGCAGGAGTTGATCCCAGGACCCCAGGATCAGGACCCGAACTAAAGGCAAACGCTCAACCACTGAGCCACCCAGGTGCCCCAGTTATTATTTTTTTAGATTTTATTTTTAAGTAATCTCCACATCTAACATGAGGCTTGAACTCACAAGCCAAGATCAAGAGTTGCACACTCCACCTGAGCTGGCCAGGCATCCCCCAAAGTTATTTTAAAAACAGAAATGTTCTTTAGATGAGTTGTATGGCATGTAAATTATATCTCAAAAAGGTGTTTTTAAAAAATGCAAATGAAATCCCATGGAGAAATTCTGCCACAAAAAGGGAGCATAAATATAGCGTTCAAGTGGTAAAAAAACATCAGTGTGGGAAACAGAAGAACTTTTAAGTCATTTAAGGGAGGGAGAATTAGACTGGCTTCCTAGTTAAAAAAAAAAAAAAATTGTGGACACATTTAAAAATCACCACATGCTTTTGTTTTTTATTGTTTCAGGAGGACAGTTGTGAAGCCAGTGCACTTTTGATTCAATGGGGCTGAATGGGTGAGTAAGTGAGGGCAAGGTTCTTTGGTAACTGTGGTAGATGGGAGAGAGCTCAGGTTTTGGACTCCTGGCTGGGTTCGACTGTATGATCTAGTCAGTGAATATAACCTCTCTGAGCTTCAGTTTCCTCATCTATGGCAAAGAATAATTGGCTTTACTAGGGCAAGTAAGTCTAGGTTCATTTCACTGAATAGGTCACATACCACCCAGAGTCTTATCATTTTAAAAATGTAAATATCACTTGGCAAGGAAATACAGTCAAAACTACCATCAGTCAGAATGGCTAAAATTAACAACTCAGGAAACAATAGGTATTGGCGAGGATATGGAGAAAGGGGAACCCCTTACACTGTAGGTAGGAATGTAGACTGGTGCGGCCACTCTGGAAAACAGTATAGAGTTTCCTCAAAAACTTAAAAATAGAACTACCCTACCATTCAACAATTGTACTACTAGATATTTATCCAAAAGATACCAACATAGTGATTTGAAGGGGCACATGCACCCCAATGTTTATAGCAGTACTGTCTACAATAGCCAAAACATGGAAAAAGCCCGGATGTCCATCAACAGATAAATGGATAAAGATGTTTGTGTGTGTGTGTGTGTGTATATATATATATACACACACACACACATACATATATATGAATATTAGTCATCAAAAGAATGAAATCTTGCCATTTGCAGTGATGTGGATATAACTAGATGGTATTATGCTAAGCAAAATAAGTCAGAATGATAAATACCATATGATTTCACTCATGTGGAATTTAAGAAATAATACAGATGAACATAGGGGAAGGGAAGAAAAAATAAGATAAAAACAAAGGGAGGCAAACCGTAAGAGACTTTTTTTTTTTTTTTTTTGAAAGATTTTGTTTATTTGAGAGAGAAAGCTAGCAAGACAGAGCATGAGCAGTGGGGAGGGGGAGAGAAAGAGGGAAAAGCAGACTGCTGAGCAGGGAGCCCGATGAGGATTTGATCCCAGGACCCTGGGATCATGACCTGAGTTAAAGGGACATACTTAAATGAGCCACCTAGGCGCCCCACGCCCCACTCCCCATAAGAGACTGTTAACTACAGGAAACTGAGGGTTGCTCGAGGGGAGGTCGGTGGGGGCATGGGATAATTGAGTGGTGGCTGCTTGATGTATTGAGCACTGGGTGTTGTATGCAACTGATGAATCACTAAATTCCACCCTTGTAACTAATAATACAGTATATGTTAACTAAATTAAATTTAAATCTAAAATAAAAATAAATGTAAATGTCCTTTGTAAACCCTAAATCCCTTTACATATAAATGTCATTCCACTGCTTTAAATTCTTAAATGGGTGCTTCTTCTTCTACCAATGATCTATAAGAATCCTGAATGATGGACTCCTGCTGTCTTCACCTTGAGAACTATAATCCCCAGTCTTGTTGATCTTCTTCCACCAAGTGTGTGTGGTTTTTTTTTTTTTTTTTAAACAGGCTGTTCCTCTGTCTGGAGGCTCTGTTCCTAGCTCTTGATAAGGTTGGCTCCTTCTTATCCTTGAGGAGATTCTTATAAATGTGGCTTCTAAGAAAGTCCTTAATTCCCCTCTATCTAAAAGTCTCCCTTTTGACTTCCTCATAATCTTTGTTTCAGCAGGTCTTTGTTTTCTTTTATTCCTGTGATTGTGATGCCACCTCTAGACAATAAACTCTGTGGGCACAGGAACCATATATATGTTGACTTCACCATTACATTCCTGGTGACTCTCCTAGTTTTAGGCACTCACTAAATGTTGGTTGAATTAAGAACTCCACTTTTTTTTTTTTTTTTTTTTATGATAGTCACACAGAGAGAGAGGCAGAGACACAGGCAGAGGGAGAAGCAGGTTCCATGCACCGGGAGCCCGACGTGGGATTCGATCCCGGGTCTCCAGGATCGCGCCCTGGGCCAAAGGCAGGCGCCAAACTGCTGCGCCACCCAGGGATCCCCAGAACTCCACTTTTGAATAGATGAAAGTGCTTTTCCTTTTCCTTTTCCTTTCCAACACCTGGAAATTATGCAGACTCCATCAGTAATTGCTATTAATTCCTTAAAGTTCTTTTATGTAGAAATAATATTTAAAAATGTGTGTAAACAAATATGTGCGTTATGTCCTTTTTTTTAAGACTTCATTTTTTTAGAATAGTTTTAGGTTCATAGTAAAATAAAAAGATACAGAAATTTACCCCTAAATATTCCCCAAACTTGCATCACTCCTCCATTATCATCATCCTCCACCAAGTGATAAATTTGTTATAATTGATGAACCTACATTGACAAATCATAATCACCTAAAGCCTGTAGTTTACATTAGGGTTCACTCTAGGTGTTGTACATTCTGTGGTTTTGGACAAATGTATAATGATATATATCCACCATAATAGTATACAGAGTAGTTTCAGTGCTGTAACAAATGCCCTACTGAAAAAATACATATGAGGAACACGTAACACAGAATTGAGGAGTTAGGAAAAGTTTTTCAGAGAAAGCGACATTTAAGGTAAAGGCTAAAGAGGAACATAAGTTAACTTAAGGGGTCCAGGTTGAGGGCCCTTGGGAAGAAATGAGTAAATTTGATGTTCGTTAACATTTAATGCCAGGAGACGATTGAAGTGAAATGAAAGTGGAGAGGTAAGCAAGTGCCAGATCAGGAAGGACTTTGAGCCACTTAAAAGATTTTACCTTTTCTCTAAGGCTGTTGGGAAGGCATTGAAAGCCTTTGCATTGGAAGATAACATGATCAGACTTGTATTTTAGAAGTTTTCCTCAGGCTGCAGTGGTGCACAAATTACTATTGAGAGGTAAGAGTTGAATGGGGAAACCTGGAGCAAGGAGATCAGTTAAAAGATTGTGTTCTATTCCCTCTGGGAGGATGGTTTCTTTGCCATGTGATACTAATCAACATGGAGAAAGCTTATAGATTTGAGTGTTATTTAAGAACTAAAATTGACAGTTCTTTTGTCTCCTGTTTAGGTTATGGGGTAGATGGTTAGTAGTATGTGCTTTGAGATAAGATCCCAAGGGAAGAAAGTGGGTTTGAAACTTTCTTGGGGAGAAGAGAGTGGTGGGAGAAACGGGAACCAAAAGAGGAGTTCAAAAAAAAAGAGGAGTTCAGTTTCAGTATCTGAATTTTTTTGTGTTTTGGTAGAAAATTGGATGTATGTCTGACTATCTAGATCTCAACCTCAGGAGAAAGATGATAGCTGGAAATATGAATTAGGATGTATCAGCATGTAAGTGAACATACGGATGCTTAGAAACACGTAAGCAGTGCCTGGGAAAGTGTCCTTTACATAATAAATGCTTAGTACATTTAGGTTGAATGAACGTATGACTAGACACCAGTAAGTGGTGTTCAGTGAAAAGAGAGGCTTGAGCCAGTATTCAGAGGAAATGAAACCATTTAAGGACAGGCTGACTAAGGAGCAGTTAGGGGGCCCTCTGTAGCTCACTTGGTTGAGCATCTGACTCTTAATCTCACCTCAGGTCTTGATCTCAGGGTTGTGAGCCTACTTTAAAAAAAAAAAAAAAAATGGAGTAGTCCGAAGGAAAGTCAAAAGAGAGTGACAGGATGAACTCAAAAGGGGAAATAATTTTTATTTTTTTAGAAATAAGTGTTGTGGGTATTTTTTTAATTAAGATTTTATGTATTCATTTGAGAGAGAGAACATGAGTAGGGGGAAGGGCAGAGAGAGAGGGAGCAGCAGACTCCCTGCTGAACAGGGAGCCTGACATGGGGCTCCATCCTCAGACCCTGGGATCATGACCCGAGCTAAAGGCAGATGCCCAGCTGACTGAGCTACCCAGGTGCCCCGGGGAAAGAATTTTTTAAATTAGAGTAAAAGGCCACTAGTGCCAGGAAATCAAAAAGCTAAGGACTGAAAATTGTTTCTCAGATTTAACCTCAAGGGTGTGGTTTACCTGGGGAAAAGAAAGGTGAAAAAATGGTTTGGGGCAGTGGTATTAAAAACCCTGTTATGCAGTGTTCACTAATGAGGAAATAGAAACAGTAAGTGAGGACAACTCTTCAGTTTGTTTTTGAAAGTCCTGTGAGAGAGAGGATGGTAGCTGGACTGGAGGTAATGACCAAGGGATGAGTATTGTCTTATATTTTTAATGGAAATATTTTGAACATGTTTGGTGCTTATTGTAGGAAATCAGTAGAGAGGAAGAGGATAAAGGTATAGATTGAGAGAGATGACATAGTGAAGTTTATAAGTTATTTGCCTTGGGCAGGGGGACCACCTATTTTGTATGCGACAGGAAGAAGATGATGTAAAGATGGTGGTTTTGCAGACATGTTTTGCTGGTTTGTGCTAGAAAATCAAGGGAATTTTTATCTTAAGATTAAAAAAATAACTAAAATAGTATATGCTTATTTAAAATTATAGTTGACCTATGAATAATGTAGGGGTTAGAAGTGGCAGCCCTCCAGTGTGGTTGAGAATTTTCCTAAACTTTTGACTTCCCAAAAACTTAATAGTTTATTGTTGACTAGAAGCCAGATTAATAACATAAGCAGTCAACACAAACTTTGTGTGTTGTATGTATTATATAGTGTTTTCTTAAACTAGAGAAAAGAAAATATTAAGAAAATCATAAGAAAGAGAAAATACATTTATAATATTGTACTGTATTTATAAAAAAAATCCTTGTATAAGTGGACCTGTGCTGTTCAAGGGTTGGCTGTGTTACTATTAACTAAAGTCCATAGTTCACATTAGAATCCAGAATCCATAGAATATGTTACATATTTTATGGGTTTTGACAGGCACAGAATGACATGTACCTACCATTATGGTATCCTACAAAATAATTTCACTGCCCTTAAAATCCCTTCTCCCTTTTCATCCCTTTCTTCCTTCCTCTCCCTGAATTCCTAGCAATCACTGATCTTTTTACTGTCTCCATAATTTTTCCTTTTCCAGAATGTCATATAGTTGGAATCATATAGTGTATAGTATTTTCAGATTGGCTTCCTTCATTTAGTGATATTCTTTTAAGGTTCCTCTGTTTCTTTTCTTGACTTGATACTTTATTTTTATTGCTGAATAATATTCCTCTGCATGGCTATATCATAGTTTATCCATTCACCTATTGAAAGACACCTTGGTTGCTTCCAATTGCTAGAAACATTATGTGAAGGTTTTTTTTTTTTTTTTAAGATTTTTTTTTTTTTTATCCATTCATGAAAGACACAGAGATGGAGACAGAGATATAGACAGAGGGAGAAGCAGGCTCCTCATAGGGAGCCCAATGCAGAACTCGATCCCCGGACCCGGATCACACCCTGAGCCAAAGGCAGATGCTCAACCGCTAAGCCACTCAGGCGTCCACCTGAAGGTTTTTGTATGGACTTAAGTTGTCAGTTCTTTTGAATAAGTACCAGGGGTTGCTGAATCATATGGTAAGAATATGTTTAGCTTTGTAAAAAATTGCCAAACTGTCTTCTAGTGTGGCTGTACCATTTTGCATTCCAACCAGCAATGAAGAGAGTTCCTGTTTTTCCACATCCTCACCAGCTTTTGGTATTGTCAGTGTTTTGTGTTTTCACTTTTTTTTTTTTTTAAGATTTTATTTATTTATTCATGAGACACACAGAGAGAGGCAGAGACACAGGCAGAGGGAGGGAGACGCAGGCTCCATGCAGGGAGCCTGACGTGGGACTCGAGCCCAGATCTCCAGGAGCACACCCTGGGCTGAAGGTGGCGCTAAACTGCTGAGCCACCCAGGCTGCCCGTGTTTTCACATTCTAATAGTATAGTGATATCTTATATGAATCTGCAATTCCCTAATGTCATATGATGTTAAGCATCCTTTCATATGCTTATTTGTGATCTGTATGTCTTTATGAGGTATCTGTTCAGATTGTCCATTTTCTTTTTTTTAAGTAAGTGCTACACCCAACATGTTGCTTAAACTCGGGACTCTGAGATCAAGAGTCACATGCTTGACCAACTGAGCCAGCCAGGCACCCCCAATTGCCCATTTTTAAATTGGGTTTATTTTTATTTTCTTCTTTAGTTTCAAGTTTTTGTATATTTTGGGTAACAATCCTTTTTCACACATCTGTTTTGTGAATATTTCTCCCAATCTATAGTTTGTCTTTTCATTCTTTTGACAATGACTTTTGCAGAGCAGAAATTTTTAATTTTAATTAAGTCTAGCTTATCAATTTTTTCTTCCATGGATTGCATTTTTGGTGGTGGATCTGAGAAATCATTGCCAAACCTAAAGTCACTTAGATTTTCTCTATAATGCCTTTTAGTAGTTTTATAGTTTTGTGTTTTCCATTTAGCTCTATCATTCATTTTGAGTTAATTTTTGTGATAGGTGTGAGGACTGTGTCTGGATTCACTTTTTTGCATGTAGTGTCCATTTTTTCCAGCATCATTTTTAGAAAAGACAGTCCTCCACTGTTTTGCCTTTGCTCCTTCATCAAAGATCAGTTTGATTATGTTTGTGTGGGCTATTTCTGGGCTTTCTGTTCTGCTCCATTGATCTATTTGTCTATTCTTTTGCCTGTACCATACTGTCTTGATTACTGTAGCTTTTTTTTTTTTTTTAAGATTTTATTTATTCATGACAGAGAGAGGCAGAGGGAGAAGCAGGCTTCCCTGCGGGGAGCCCAATGTGGGACTCTATCTCAGAACCCCAGGATCACGCCCTGAGCCAAAGACAGAAGCTCAACCACTGAGCCACACAGGTGGCCCAATTATGGAAGCTTTATAGTGAGTCTTAAGGTTGAGTAGTGTTAGCCATCTGACTTTGTTCTCTTTGAAATACGTGTTGGCTATTCTGGCTCTTTTGCCTTTTCATATTAGAATCATTTTGTCAATACTCACAAAATAACTGGCTAAAGGTATGTTTTGTTTTTTAAATGGTAGTACATTTTTTTTCTCAATGGGGAGGTATGAATAAAATGTGAGACATAGAAGGACTGAAAAATGTCAGGTGGGCTTGGCCTTCATTACAGTCATACATAGAAGAATTCCCTTTGGAAGGAATCCAGAAACTAGTTGAACAATTCCTATACATTGAGTGAGGAAAAAAAACCCTCATTGATATGGATAGGAGAGACTGAGACATATTCTTTCTATAAACCCCACCCCCAGCACAGAAATCTATAATTTAAGAGGGAACTCACAACTCCCACCTTCTCCCTGAGGAGTGAAGAGTTTGCACCCAATATCTAGTGTCTCAACATTTGAAATTTCCATCTGAGGGATAGACCCCCCAAATACCTAGCACTGAAAGCCAGTGCAGCTTGTGTCTGCAAACCCAAAAACTATAGCAAACAAACAGTTTGAGTCCTCTGAGAAATCTGCCATGGCCAGCTACTCCCTTCTCAGCTCAGTGCAGAGGCAGAAGACAGAAATGTCCATCTCCTGGTCTTTACCTGAAGGAGGACTGTTTGTATATTTGAAGAGTTGCTGCCTGAGAGTCAGGCTTCTGATTTGGCACACACCTAGGGACCGACCACAATCTTCCATGGAGGCCTGGGAGGCTGGCAGGTGCCATCTTCACGTTCTCCCTCTGGCCCACTGCATGTCATCAGTGTCTCCTTAGAATGATTTTGTACAACCGTCTGGTGCCCTGGCTTCTGTGGCTCCAGCCTGGGGGTGCACCCCTTGATTGCTTGGCTCTGGTAGCCAGCAGGGCTTGTGTTTGTGAATCCCACAAGACTATAGCCCTGCGGGTTCAGTGCAGAGGGAGCCGACTAAAAAGCCCAGCTCTTAGTCTCCCTGAAAGTGATCTACTTTCATACTTCAAAAGGCTGCTGCTTGAAAGTCCAGCTTCTAGTTAGCCTTCATTGAAATGCTGACTAAGATCCTCCCCTGTGGGACATTGACAGGTCTTTTCACATCTGTAACCATTGGGAACCACTAAGAATAAAGAAGGCTTGGACAATCACAGAGATTTAATAAACAGCTAAGAGCTAGGGCCTGGCTGAGCAGTAAGGTTCATCTCCTATAGGAGACTACTCTGTCAAGACTGGGAGAGGTGGATGTTTTAGCATGCACAGAAACCAACAGAGTCAAGGAAAATGAAGAAACAGAGGATATTTTCTGAACAAAAGAACAAGATAAAAACTCAAGAAATGGAGATAAGTGATTTATCTAATAAAGAATTCAAAATAATTGTCATAAAAGATGGTCACTGAGGTCAGAAATCCTTTAGAATTAAAGGAATGATAAAGAATTTTCCAGACAAGGAAGAATTGAAGGAGTTCATCACCACTAGACCAGCCTTATAAGAAATGCTAAAGGGACTTTTTCAAGCTGAAACTAAAGGATCATAATGACTAATAGGAAAACATACGAATGTATAAGTCTCACTACTAAAGGTAAATATATACTTAAGTCCAGAATATTCTAATCTTGTGGTGGGTAAATCACTTCTATAAATCTAGTATGAAGGTTAAGAAAGAAAAGTAGTAGAAAAAATAACAAGCTACAATACTTTCTTAATGGATATACAGAATAAAAATATGTGAATTCAGTAAAGTTGCAGGATACAAAATGGACATACAAAAATCTGCATTTCTATGCACTGATGAACTATCAGAAAATAGGAATTTTAAAAATCCCATTTATCATTGTATCAAAAAGAATAAAATACTTGGCAGTAAATTTAATCAGGGATGTGAAACTGAAAACTGTGAGACATTGATGAAAGAAATTAAAGAAGATATGGGGCACCTGCAGTTGAGCATCTGCCTTTGGCTCGAGTCATGATCCCAGGGTCCTGGGATCAAGTCCCCCATCAGGCTCCCCACAGGGAGCCTGCTTTTCCCTGTCTCTGCCCCTGTCTCTGTGTCTCTCATGAATAAATAAATAAAATTAAAAAAAAAAAAGATACAAATAAGTGGAAAGATATTCAATTCTCATGGATTGGAAGCATTAATATTGTTAAAATGTGCATACAGCCAAGGTGATCTATAGAGTCAGTGCAATCTGTATTAAAATTCCAGTGGTATTTTTCACAGAAATAGAAAAAACAATCCTAAAATTTGGGGTATCCAAAATACCCCAAATAGTCTAAGGAGTTTTGACAACAAAACTAGAAACATCACACTTCTGAATTTCAAACTATAGTACAAAGTTACAGTAATCAAAACAGTGTGGTATTGGGGGTTAAAACAGACACAAAGATCAATGGAACAGAGTAGAGATCCCTGAAATAAGCCCATGTATATATATGGCCAATTAATTTACGACAAAGGAGCCAAGAATATACAATAAAGAAAGGATAGTCTCTTCAGTAAATGGTGATGGGAAAACTGGACCCATCTTACATCAGAAAAATGAAGTCGTAAATGATTATAGACTTGAATGTAACACCTGAAACCATGAAACTCCTAGAAGAAAGCATAGAGGATAAGCAACCTGATACTAGATTTGACAATGAGTTTTTTTAGTTTGATATCAAAAGCAAAGATAACAAAAGCAAAAATAAAAAGTGGAATTACATCAGACTAAAAAAATTTTTTTTTTTATTTTAAAGATTTATTTATTTAGCAAGAGAGAGCATGCACACGAATGGGAGAAGGGACCGGGCTGGTGTATGTGTGTGAAGAGAGATTCCTAAGCAGACTCCATGCAGAGCCCAATTCAGGGCTCAATCTCATGACACTAAAACCATGACCTGAGCCAAAACCAATAGTCTGACTCTTAACTGAGCCACTCAAGTGCCCCAAACTAAAAAGCTTCTGCATGGCAAAGGGAGTCATCAATAAAATGAAAAGACAGCCTACTAAATGGGAGAAAATACTTACAAATCATATAACTGATAAGTGGTTAATATCTAAAATACATAAACAATTCAAGCAAGTCAATAGGAAAAAAATCTAATTAGAAATGAGTAGGGGAACTGAAAAAACATTTTTCCAAAGAAGACATACAGGTGGCCAACATGGGTATTGAAGGATGCCCAGCATTATTAATCATCAGGGAAATGCAAATCAAAAGCAAAATGAAGTAACACTTCACACCTGTTAAAATGACTGTTATCAAAATGATAGGAAATACCAAATGTTGGTGAGGATGTAGAGAAAAGGGAACCCTTGTGCACTGTTGGTAGAAATGTAAATTGGTACAGACTGGGGAAAACAGTAGCAACATTCCTCAAGAAATTAAAAATAAGAGATAACTGTATCCCTATGTTTATTGCAGCATTATGTGCAATAGCCATCACATGGAAACAGCTAAGTGTGCATCAGCAGATAAATGAATAAATAAAATATGATAAATGTATGTAACACCCACACATGCACACACAAGGATATTATTTAGTTATAAAAATAAATGAAATCCTGCCATTTGTGACTGTGGACCTTGGGGTTTTATGCTAAGTGAAATGAGACAGAGGAAGACAAAATACTATGTGATGTCAAATGTATGGAATCTAAAAAATCTGAACTCAGAACAACAGATTAGTGTTGCCTGAGGTAGAGATAGGGGTAGGGGTGGGTGGGGTGGAGGTTGTGAAGGTGGTTAAAAGGTAGAGTAGTCCCCCACCTTATCTGCAAGGGGTAAGTTTCAAGACCCCCAGTGGATTCCTGAAATCATGGATAGTGTAGTATCCTATATGTCCTATATTACATACCTGTGATAAAGTTTTCCCTATATTACATACCTGTGATAAAGTTCAATTTATCAGTTAGGCAGAGTAGGAGATTAACAACAATAATTGACAAAGTAGAACAGTTATAACAATATACTGTAATAGATGTTAATGTGAATGGTCCTGCCTATCTTACTGTACTATATCCCCCCCCTTTTTTTTTTAAGATTTTATTTATTTTTTTGAGAGAGAGAGAGAGAGTACAAGTAGCAAGAGTGGCAGGGAGAGGGAGAACCAGGCTCCCCGCTGAGCAGAGAGAGCCAGATTCCGGGCTGGATCCCAGAACCCTGTGATCATGACCTGAGCCAGACAAGGCAGATTTCTTAACTGGCTGAGCTACCCAGGCACCCCTCCCCTTTTTATTCTTGTGATGATGAGATGATAAAGTGCTTACATGATGAGACAAGTGAAATGCATGACACTGGCATTGTGCTGTAGCCTTAGGCTTTTTATTGACTTTCTGGTGGTATGGCAGGAGGAGGATTATCTGCTCCTGGGTGGTAGTTTACCATAGGTAACTGAAACTAGTTAAGGGGGGACATGGGGAAACTCCTATACAAACTTCCATTTGTAAGATAAAAAAGTTCTGAGGATGTAATGTACTGCATGGTGACTATAGTTAATACTATATTTTATGTTGGAATTTACTAAGAGCATGATCTTAAAACTAATCATTAGATGAGAATAGACTGAGCTGTGAGGGGTAAGGTGGTAGAATGGAAAACATGTAGGAGACATTAATAATTGGAATTTGTAGAAAAGAGAAACAGTATCAGGACCTGTAAACAGTGTTCTTCCCTTTAATAATAGCACTTTTGTATTGTGGCTAAAGTAAATCAATTTTGGCCATTTGTTAGGTTAATTAAAGTGATGTTCTTACTGTGTCATTTTTTTCTTTCCTTTTTTTTTTTTTTTTTTGCCCACCCCCACTCGTTTTTTTCTTTTATGCTAAAATGAGTTATGAGACTTTTATGTGTCCTTAAAGTGTCCTTTAATTTTTTTATTCTGTAATTTTGAGGGTCTTTTAGCACACATAGAAGCATTTGCACACATGCAGAAACCCATTTTTACTCAATATTTACTCAGTACCTTCTTTCACTGTGATACTGCTCTTGAAACTATCCTATGTTCTAAACATCAGGTCAGGCTTGATCTCATTCTTTGAGGAGCTTACAGTGAGAATTTCAGGGATTGTTGTGTATACTGTTGGCAACCTAACACAAGGAGAATTTTACTCTAGGCTCTGGGAAGAATTTTCATCCTTACCGAAAAACAAATAAACAATGAGAAAGTCTTTTGCTATTGCCCTTTCGTTTCTGTTTTGGATACTGGTGTGAGAAATGATATATGAAACTGAAACTTGTGACTAAGAGGCTGTAATAAGCCTTTGCACCAAAGCCAGTATGTGGTAGATGAAGGAACAGCAGAAGAGTTTGGTCATTCCAGAGATACTTCAAACATAAACTTACCATACGACCCAGCAGTCCTACACCTTAAAGCAATTTCATCCTAAGTTATATCAGAAGAGAGAGATTTAGAACGCTATCTCTTGTCTTGACTATCACCAAAGGCTGTGTGTGTTTTAACTTTAAAATTTAATTATTTACATGCCTCATTTTGATGGTGCCAGTATATGAGAATCTGAAATCAAAGATAGTAATTCAGTAATTTATTTTCTCTTAGTAGATTCACAGCTATAATTCTTTAAACATTTTCTGTGGTGGTTTTATAATGTGACTCAATTTTTTTTTTAATTTTTTTTTTTTTATTTATTTATGATAGTCACAGAGAGAGAGAGAGAGGCAGAGGGAGAAGCAGGCTCCATGCACCGGGGGCCTGACATGGGATTCGATCCTGGGTCTCCAGGATCGCGCCCTGGGCCAAAGGCAGGCGCCAAACCGCTGCGCCACCCAGGGATCCCGTGACTCAATTTTTTTAGACTTCATGCAGCTTCTCAAAATACGTATTACATAAAGCAATAAATTCACTTTAGTAATTTCATTCATGATAGAAGACCATGCCTATTTCCTCTGTAAAGCATTTGTTGCTGCCTTAGAGTGACTTTGAGCCAGATGAACCCTTGGTTTTGGCCTATTTCTTTTGTATGTTGGCTCAGAGTGGTAGTTTCTAGAAACCTAAGTTTCTAAGGTATCTTCTAGAGCAGTCTGTGAAGCAAAACTTTTCACTGACCACTGTTGAAGATAGCCATCTGCTTCAACTCTATCATAAACCAGCAGATTTGGCATCAGTTCCCTACTCACGATTTGATGAATTAGATTTAAAAAATTTTACTTTTAGCAATAATTCTTTAGCCTGCTAAAAAGGCCTTATAATTTTCCAGCCAAGAAAGCTATGTGGATAAATCTGCTTTTATTCACAAAGTGTGGCTTTATTAATGGAGTGATGCCTTCTGGGAAGTGTTAAACCATTTCCTGAAATGAATTATAACTTTTGATTACAAAGAATATATGGAGTGTTATACTTGAAAAAATATCTTTCCTCTTAATTCAGGCATGCTTAAATTCATAGAAATTATTAGAATTAAGCTTCTTAAGGAACTTGCTGGCGTGATTCTAAAAATTTATCATAACATATGTTTAATAAATAAGTTACAAGTAATTGCCAGATAGCTTATTTACCAGAAAAAGAAACCTCTCCTTATTGCATTTATGTAATTTCTCTCCCTCCTTCCTTTAGTTGACATACAATACTTTGTTTCAGGTGTACAACATAGTGATTTAGCAATTATATCCATTATAAAATGCTCACCACAATAAGTGTAGTTACCATCTGTCACCATATAAAAGTACTACAATATTATTGACTACGTTCCTTATGCTGTACTTTTCATCCTTGTGATCTACTTATTTTATAACTAAAATTTTGTATCTCTTAATCTCCTTTGCCTATTTTGCCCCCTCCTGTGTGGTAGCCACCAGTTTGTTCTATTTATGAATCTGGCTTTTTGTTTGTTTATACATTTGTTTTTTTAAGTAGGCTCCACAACCAGTCTGGAGCCCAGTGTGAGGCTTGGGCTCAAAATCCTGAGATCAAGACCTTAGCTGAGATCAAGAGTCGACTGAGCCACCTAGGCACTCTTTTTGTTTTGTTTTTTTAGATTCCACATATAAATGAAATACAGTATTTGTCTTTCTCTGTCTGACCTATTTCACTTAGCATAATACCTTCTAGGTCCATACATGTTGTTACAAACTGGCAAGATGCCATTCTTTTTAGTGACTAATATTTCATTACACACACACATACACACACTACCCATCTTCTTTATCCATTCATACCTATCGATGGACATTTAAGTTGCTTCCACATCTTGGGTTTTGTAAATAATACTACGTAGACATAGAGGTGCATATATCTTTTCAAATTAGTGTTTTTGTTTTCTTCAGGTAAATACACAGAAGTGGAATTACTCGGTCATATGGTATTTCTATTTTTAATTTTTTGAGGAATCTATTCTGTTTTCCGTAATTGCCACACCCATTTACATTCCCAGTAACAGTATACAGGGGTTTCTTTTTCTCCACATCCTTGCCAACACTTATTATTTCTTGTCTTTTTTTTTTTTTCTTAAGATTTTACTTTTAAGTAAAATGCTCCATGCTCTGTACTGAGCATGAAGCTTGAACTCACAACCTTAAGATCAAGAATTGCATGCTCTACTGACTGAGCCAGCCAGGCACCCCATTTCTTGTCTTTTTGATACTACCTATAGCTATTCTGATTAGTGTGAGGTGATCTCATTGTGGTTTTAATTTGCATTTCCCTGATTAGTAATATTGAGCCTCTTTTCATATCAAGACAAGCAGATGCTTGTCTTTGAAAAAAATATCTATTCAGATTTTCTCCCCATTTTTTAATCAGGTTATTTGTTTTTTTGGTTTTTTGTTTTTTTTGGGTTTTTTTTGGCATTGATTTGTGTGAGTTCTTTATATATTTTGAGTATTAACCCTTATTGGATATATCATTTATACATATCTTCTCTCATTCAGTAGATTGCCTTTTTGTTTCATTGATGGCTTCCTTTGCTGTGCAAAAGCTTTTTAGTTTAGTCCCAATAGTTAATTATTTTTTTTTAAAGATTTTATTTATTCATGAGGGGGAGAGAGAGAGAGAGAGGGGCAGAGACATAAGCAAAGGGAGAAGCAGACTCCATGCAGGGAGCCTGATGTGGAACTTGATCCCGGGACTCCAAGATCACGCCCTGGGCCAAAGGCAGGCGCTAAACCGCTAAATCCACCCAAGGATCCCTAGTTCAAATAGTTTATTTTTGCTTTTGTTTCCTTTGCCTAAGGAGACAGATCCAGAAAAATAGTGCTTAAGGCTGATAACCCAGAGTTTACTGCCTATGTGTGTATGTGTGTATTTAGGAGTTCAGTGGTTTAAAGTCTTACATTTAGATCTTTAATCTGTTTTGAGTTTATTTTTGTGTATGGTGCAAAAAAGTGGGCTTTCCCTCCTCTTTTTTTTACTGTTAAAAAGAATAAGGATAAATCATATAGTTTGTCTTTTATTGCTATCTTTGGAAGTCATTTTTTATTATTTTACTTTTTAAAGATTTTATTTACTTGAAAGAGAGAGTGAGTGAGAACGAGCTAGAGAGCACAAGCAGAGGGAGCAGCAGAGGTCAAGGGTAGCAGGAAGCCCGATTCGAGACTTGATCCCAGGACTCTGGGATCATGACCTGAGCGGAAGGCAGATGCTCAACCAACTGAGCTACCCCGGCATCCCTGGAAGTCATTAAAAAAAAATAATAAAGTTAAAGTATAACTTAATGTTTACCTTGGATGTTCTATTTGACCTGGTCCTTGAACTAACTTTTTCATATGTCATCTGCTAGTAACTGAAAATAAATAATTTAATATCCTTGTGAAATGGAAATCCTAAGTATTCTGTTTTAACACTAGTGAATTGAAATGAAATAATGCTAGCTTTTTTGTAGATGAATTCTAAGAGTTTTTAGGGTTAATCAGGATTCTCTTGTACTATTTTATGTAAATATTTGGTTATGTCATCAAAAATCTGTTTCTGTGAAACAAGATCATCATAATTGTTACTCAGTATTAAGTACCAATTATATACAAGAAACTAAAGGAGATATGGCAAGATCTCTAACTTCAAAAGCTTATAATCAAATTGAATATTAAAGTACATATCACTATTATCTGGTGCGTGTTAAGTGGCAAATGAACACATAGTATACACAGTGGTGCTCCAAGTTTTAATGATGAATTGGTTATAAAAGGTTTCACAAGGGACATAGGATGTGAGTCAGGCCTTTAAGACATAAGAGGGTATTCTAGGTATAAGGGCCAACAGTGGATCCTCCTTGTGTTTGTGTGGTAACTTTTTTTTGTTTTAGGTTTTTATTTATTTATTTGAAAGAGAAAGAAGAGAGGGACAAGCAGGGGCGAGGGACCGAGAGAGGGAGAAGTATACTCTTCGCTGAGCAGAGAGCCTGATGCAGGACTCAATCCCAGGACCCTGGGATCATGACCCAAGCCAAAGGCAGATGCTTAACTGACTGAGCCACCCAGGTGCCCATATGTGGTAACTTTTTAATACAAGAATTTAAGTAAGGAGTTTAATATTGAAGGGACTCCAGTGACAAGCTAAAGAGTTTGCAGTTGGGAAGTAGAAAATAGTTTTGAGCAATGGGTGGTGATAAATAAAGGATTTTGAAAAATTTAATTGTTCAGTTAGTTTGATTTCTGAAACGAGGTGCCACATACTAGTAGTGTTAAATATTATTTATCTTTCGTAATTATAGATTAGATCATGCTTATGTCCCATGCATAGATTAGAAAATTGGGATATCTTAAATTAGTATCTTATATTTACATCCTTTTCTCAGCTGAACACGATTTTTGACTTTGCAGATTTCTAACCTGGCAAGTACTGTATGTTTTTCTATTACATGCAAGTATATATGGATAATGAAGGCTGTATGTGATTACTCTACCTAATGTTTCGTGAGTTTAAGTGCAATGGAGAAAGTTAATGACCAGCATTATAAAAATAACCTCCATCTGTTAGAGTGAGCACATATGAAAAATATGAAGAGTAATAGATAGTACAGTTTTCCAAATCTTATAAATGAAACTATTACACTAGTGATAGTTTATGAAAATTTGGGAGTTAGCTGAATACTCAAAATTGTCTGGATAGGTTAAGATACATCTTTTTCCTGTCCTCAAATTTATAAGGCAAGGGAAGAAAGAATAGGCTGACAGTTTCTCATACATGGACACATACATCGGTTCAGATAGGACTACCTAAAACATTTTATTTCCCTTTTCTTACTAATACTATTTGAAGGACTTTTAGTTAACAACAAAGATAATTGAAGGATATTAGATACAGTTACAAAGCTTTAGTCTAGGACTGCTTAGTACCACTAGGGTTTTGGGAAGTCTTTTATAGAAGTCTGTGTCATCAGTAACTTGTTTTCGATTATGTTGTTGATGTCTGTGCTTGATAAATGGTGGGGATGGAGGGAGATGGTAGTAAGTAGCCTCCGTCCAAAGTTAAGAGATTTCAGTTGTCCTCAGTTTATTTAACTACGCTTAACCCCACTGTATCTTTCTGTTGGCCAGTGATGAAAAAGGGAGCAAATAGCTTTCTTGTGGGTCATATGTACAGTACTAGAAAACAGAATTTATTTATGTATATATGTATGTAAATAGGCTCCCTGCCCAACGTGGAGGCCAATATAGGGCTTGAACTCATGACCCTAAAATCAGCAGTCGGTTGCTTAACTGACTGAGCCACCCAGGTGCCCCAAGGACAGCATTTTATATTAAAGGCTTGTGTGTTCCCTTAGCTGCCATGGTCTGGCGCTTACTGAGCTTATGTTACCAGATGAATAACTAGCCCAGATGGTTAAACTGTTGGAGAATATAAAACCAAAACCCATTTCAGGAAACTATCCACTTTGTTCATTTTTGGATAGGATCCATTCTAATTAGTGGTAACTTTCTGAATTTGTTTTAAAATTTAATTTTTAACTCTATGTTTTCTTGATTTTTACCTAGGTTACAAAATATCCTCCTGTGCTTGAGATCCACAGACTACATGTCCTACAAGAACAAATCAATGATTTTTCATCTCGTGGAGATACATTAGAAACATAAATATGGTGCCAAAAGATCTCCTTACTTTTCTCTGACTACGGTTTATTTGGACATACTTTTGTATTGAAGAGAGGTATACAGACTGAGGCTACTCGTGCAGAGACGCTGTCGTGTAGGATCATGGACCATCCTAGTAGGGAGAAGGATGAAAGACAACGGACAACTAAACCTATGGCACAAAGGAGTACACACTGTTCCCGACCATCTGGCTCCTCAACATCCTCTGGGGTTCTTATGGTGGGACCCAACTTCAGGGTTGGCAAGAAGATAGGGTGTGGGAACTTCGGAGAGCTCAGATTAGGTAAGAACTTGATTATATCAGCAGCTTCCTCCACCACCACTACCACCACCACCACCACCACCACCACCACCACCACCACCACCAGCTATAATTAGCTTTGGTGTGTTTTAAGACAAGCAGTTATAATTTCATGAGAAATTATTTTAAGTAGGGCCTGTCATTATAAAAACTAAAGAATTTGTGAAGGAGACTAAAGTGATTATCAGTTATAATTGTATCCTGGGTTCACCTCTGTGTGTGATAGGCTTGTAAATTTACCACCAATTCTGAGATTTTATGATGTAGAGAGATCTGCATACAGATATCAATAAAATGAAAATTTTGATATAATTGGTCTAAAAGGTACAGCCTTAAAATCTTTTTAACAAACTTTAGGTGACCTAGGTGTTGTTAGTCCTTGAACCATACTCTGAGAAGGGAGTAAGGCCTTACACTCTACCCCTGATAGGGGGTAAATCCTTACGGAATAATGCCTAGATTTAGTCTGTAAGGATATATATCCTGTTTAGAGAGGCTTTCCAGCTGATAATATGTTTGCATTTCTTCCTGGAAATACCAACATCAGGATTGAGCTAGAACTCCAGGGAGAAATTATGCAATTTTATTTCCCAACCAAGGAAATGGATTTTTAAATTTCAAGTATGAATCTATGACTATGATGATGAAAATTACAAAACCAACCAGTTTGAAGATGTGAAATGGGGAAGAAGATACAATAGGTATTTATAAATTTTTTTAATGCTCTTCCCTGGGTGAATTGGGAAGAGAAAATGAAAGATCTTACAAGTATATGAAGTTGGACAGCCCCATGGAGAATGTAAAGAGGTTCCCTTTTAGGCTCTCAAACACTGAGAAAGTGTTTGCCCTTTCTCCATAGCTGTTATGGGTATGGGTTATTATGAAGACCCGTTGTAAGAGACTCTGGCCCCTGGGGAAATAGGAGCGTGTGAGGTAAGATGATTATTGTTTGTCACTTCTGCTACTTCTGATCTGCAAAAAAAAGAAGGAAAAAATGTTGTCTCCGATCCCCGGTAGAGATATTCAGGGAAGCATCACTACACTGGTGAGAGATCATTGGGTGCACAATTGAATTTAAGGATGCTGAGTATGAATTTATTTTTGCTGGTAGAAGGCCAGCAGCCTGGAATTTTAAGACCTGGCTAGTGTAATGGAAGGCTTTTTATATTTAGTGATATTCGAGTTAGCAAATCTAGCAGATGCTACTGAGAATAGGAGAAAAGATGTGTAATTTCACACTGCTTGAGTTCCTAGCAACTACTGAGTTGTTTTAGCAGCTAGTTTTGTGAATATTCATTTATGTAATGGATTGACTTTGCTCTAACATCACAGTAGTAACTTGAATTAAATAGATTATGACATAAACATCCACAGAATTACTACTGAGAGGCAGTTTGATGCATATAAATTCTTGCTTTCTCAGAACATCATAAAAGTGCTTGATTTCTCTAATGGTGAGAAAAAACTTAAGTGAAAACTGGAAATGTCTTAATTACTTAAGTCTGGCTTCATATTATATGATCTTTAAGTTTACGTAGGAATAGAAAAACTTATTGAGTTAAAAGGATAAATTTGTAGCCCATATGTATTTCAGAGTAGTAGAGTGTTGTATTTTATTTCCTCATATGAATTTAGGATAATTTGGTAGTTTTCATTTTGGCTTGCCTTGTGGTCAGTAGAAAGACTTGTCTTTCTTCTGAAGTGGTTTTAGTCTTGTGTGCTTATCAGGTTTTCGTTAGCCCTAGGACCATATTGTCATGACATTAGGAATACTTCTTAGCAACAGAAACCAGAAAGGTACTTCCACAATCATTTGACATCTTCCTAACATAGGGCATGCTATATAGTCCATTCCACTGCTCTTTAGCTGTGATATCAATAAGTAGGAGATTATGTGGACAACAGAAGATGTAAATTAGGAAATTCCAAACTCAAAGCAGGTGCAGATGGGGGGCTTCACCAAGGCTACCACCTATAAGGCGATACTTTCTTCTGCAAATTCATTTCTTTAGCCACATTCTTTTATGGACCCTCAAACAGCCAAATGCATTTCTACTTCAGAACTTTTACACTTCAAGTTCCTTCTACTATAGAATTCTTCCAAAGTTTGCTTAAGTGGTTGCTTCTCATCCTTCAGGCTTTACCCTTTGTTACCTTCTCAGAGAAACCTTCGGTAATTTCTCCCCCACCTCCATTTAAAATGGCACATTTCTCCCCTAGCTGTATTCTATCTCATCAAACATTTATTTTTTTCATCACATTGATCACCACCTGAAATGATTTATTTGTATTTGTTTACCTGTTAATTATCCCTGCTTACTTGAATATAACCCCAATGGAGGGTGGGGATTCTATGTGTTATTTACTGTTGTTATTCTGTGCGATGGATGGATAGATGGCCAGATGAATTAGGAAGAATGAAAAACCCATGGCCTCCTTCAGGCTCCTGGCATCTGAGGGTGGTGGGAGGTAGTGGCCTTAGTACCACTGGATTTAGGTAGAGCTCTGGATTCCAGATAGAGAAACAAAGAAAATAACACAATGATTAGTACATTTTAGTCTCTACAAACCTGTTTCTACCCCATCATCCATTTAACAGATATTTCTTCAGTAATTACTATCTTACTAAACTTTGGGAAAGATAGAATAACCATGATGTAGTTTCTGTCCTTAAGAATCTCAATCTCAAAAAAAAAAAACAAAAAATCTCAATCTCACAGTGTAGTGACAGAAGAAAACAAATTATAATATGAATTGGTAGGTATTAGATTATATAAAAACTGTATTGGCAGAGGTTAATGAAGGTTTCAAGAAGGAAGTATTATTTGAGAGTAGGACAGGACTTCCACTGGTTGGCCCAAGGAAAAAGGGCTCTCCAGCAGTAGTAGCGCAAAACATTATCGGAGTAGCTGCTAGTTACACATGACTGCATTAACAGACGTGAAGTAAAAGAAAAGTAATAGATGAGCCTATTAAGTAGGTTAGGACCAGATTGTGAAGTGTCTGGATGGTATTAAAGCATTTGCACTTCATCCTATAGGCAGTGGAATAGAATCATCAAGGGTTTTACAACAGAGTGACATGATCTGGTTTGTATTCTAGATAGAAAGATAATTCAGATAGTTGTAAGATTAGATCAGATAGGAAAGAAATTGACATTCTTGTGGATTTTGCTCTAATTGTAGAATTTGTCACATTGTATTATCTTCCTCCATCTCTCTGCCTCAAGATTAGCTTGATTGGTAGTACTTTGCTTCATTAATCTTTATATTCTCGGCTCCTTTTACTGGGTATGGCATATAATGTGTACTTTAGAAATGTTAATGGATACTTAAGAAATGTTTGTTTGGCTTTGTACTCTAAATCAGAAATGAGTAGGCCTGCCTTAGCTCTTAGCTCTGAAAATGGCAGTGAGATGAAGAGGAAGGGATGAATTAGAAATTTCAGAAGTAGATTGTAGGCAGGATTTGAACCACCAGGTATTTGAGGGGAAGCTTTCAAAGATGAAATGAGTTTGCCAGCTTAGAGAGACCAAGTGAATGAGGAAACTTTTAATGGAAATAGGAAATATAGGACTAAAGTAGGTGATAGGAGGGCAGGTAGACAGGTGAATATATTGAATTCGAGGGGTGTGTAGCACATAAACAAAAATGTGAGTCTGAGACTAAGAAAAGTTTAGGCTTCGGATAGGAATTAGGAAATCATCATCGTGTAGGTGTTTGTGGACACGCAGTCCCAGAGGACAAGATGATACTTTATGGAGTTTGTATGAGTGGGAGAAAGATGCATTTAAGGGATGCTGGAAGAGGAAAAGCTTGAAGAGGAAAGAGGTTAAAAAGTCAGAAGAGTCTTTTAAATTTTACTTTAGAAGTTTCTTCAGGGGCGCCTGGCTGGCTCAGTCAGCAGAACATGCGATTCTTGATCTTGAGGTTGTGAGTTCGAGCCCCATGTTAGGTTTAGAGATTATTTATTTATTTATTTATTTATTTATTTATTTATTTATTTATTTTTTTAGAGATTATTTAAAAATAAAATCTTAAAAAAAAAAAAGTTTCTCCAAAGATAACCACTATTTTTATGTGATTAATTTTCTAGAATGTATATCAGGACATATTTGGAAATGTAATCAAATTGTACTATAAACCTACTTTTATCACTTATTATAGCACAGACTTCTCATTTTACTTTAAATATAGGTAATTTTTTTTTTTTTTTTTAAGAGATTGAGAGTGTGCACATGCGTGAGATAGGGGAGTAGAGACAGAGAAGGAATCTTAAGCAGGTTCCATACTTAGTGTGAAAGCCCTATATTGGTTCCATTTCTCGACTTGGAGATCATGACTGAGCTGAGATCAAGAGTCAGATGCTTAACTGACTGAGCCATCCAGGCATTCCTAGATCATTCAGTTTTAATGTCTGTAGTTATTCTGTAATTTATTTAGCCAATTTATATATGTATATAAATTGTTTTTTCATATTCTAAATAATACTATATTGAGCATCCTTATAGATGCTTATAATACATCCGTGTAGTACAAACTTGGGTGATTATTTTCTTAGGATAAATCCTGAAAATATACACTCTGAGTCAAAGGATATACATATCTGTGATTTTGTTGCATATTGTAAGTTAGCCCCCTAGAAAGATGATTTCTCTTTACTTTCTGCCTGTGTTTGCATAGGTGGTTCTTTCCCTACCCTTTCAAAAGCCTTGAGCATTATTTAGAATCTTTTGATCTATGCCAGTCTGATACGGGGGAAATGGTGTCTCATTAAATGTGTATAAGTTCACATAAAATGTCTTTATACATTGATTTATATTTCTTCTTTTAAGAGTTGCTTCTTTGTGGTCTTTGCCTGTTTCTCAGTGGGAAGATTATTTCTGTGGAGTCTTCCCTGTGTATATTGCCTCAGTAGATAAGGGATTTTTGAGGATTTGAGAAAGGAAGATTGATGAAGGATGATTGTGAATAAAAGGTAGAAAGACATGATAGAGTGGAAAGAGATGTGCAGATTGCCTTTTTTATTAATTGAGAAACATGGGGGCTATTTTGAGGAGTTTTTTAAAATTTTGAGTATTCTGCTGAATCAGGCCTAGAAAGACCATGTAAACATCAAGATGTGAATGATTTGGGCAGCCCAGGTGGCTCAGTGGTTTAGCACCACCTTCAACCCTGGGCCGGATCCTGAAGACCCAGGATCAAGTCCTACGTCAGGCTCCCTGCATGGAGCCTGCTTCTCCCTTTGCTTGTGTCTCTGCCCCCTCTTTCTCTCTGTCTGTCATGAATAAATAAATAAATAAAATCTTAAAAAAAAAAAGATATAAATGATTCTATTCCTCCAGAGTTAAGAAAATATTGTCTACATTTATTATAGTCTAAAAATAATGGCTTGTTTTTCTTCTTAGTTGGAAGAATAAATATATAATATTTCTTTCACATCCTAATAGGTATGTACCTATGTTAATGGGAGATCCCTTAGACTAGACAGTCTTGCATATAATTTTAATAATCTTCATAAATAAAAAAAATAATCTTCATATTATCCTTATGAAATAGGACATTGTTAGA